>NC_035107.1:218538311-218838311 GCF_002204515.2 Aedes aegypti | reverse complement strand
TTTGGTAGCTGCTTTCTTTCCCTTATTTGTCGTTCTAATACTTTATCTTTATTTGGCACTTCGAAACGAAGGCGTAAATGGTATTTGAGAACAGCCCATGAAGTAAATTTGCTACAAAAAGTATAATACCAAATTTCCGCAGGCGATTCTGGTTTAAACAGAAAATTCGCTTTGCTCAGCAGTTCTGCATCCGAAATTTGATTATTTTTGGCCAATACTTCAACTCTTTTTACAAATTCTTCCACCGACATACCTCGGGGTTCACCGCTAAACCTTATTTGCCACTTATTTATTGGAGTTCGAAAACCATTTTCCCTTTCGTTGCCTGAAAAATTATTTGTCCTGTTTCGCTGTTGTGATTCGTTTCTTGAATGGAACTCATTATTGCGGTTCGGTAATCTACTATCCTGAAAATTGGGTGGCAAACTTGGCGAATTGGTGGCCTGATTGACTTGCTGCTGTACTTGTGGGTTTGTAATGTTCGAAAAATTCAGTCTGTCCACTGCCTGTCTAAATGATTGGGTATCGTCCCTGATGTCTTGTCTATCCCTATTTTGTCTCTCCTGGTTTACTACCAGATTCTGCATGCTTTCCATGAGTTTTGCCATCATCTCCTCCAATCTGTTTGCCATTACATCCTCCACAATTCTGCTCACATCCAATCTAGTCAGGCCCTGTTCATCCCCTTCCGGTATTGGAGGTAGTTCGTGGTCTATAGAGCTTTCTCGTTCAATTTGATTGAACCTTCGTTGGAAGCTTTCTGGCCGAAGCGCTCCTGAAACCAGTGGGTTTTGTCTTGAATTTTCTCCTTCATGGTTTTGTCTTGGACGTTGTCTTCGGTCTTGTACCTCCTGTTGCAGTTGAATTTGGTGTAGCTGTTGTCGGTTAAGGTTTTCCTGTTGATTCTGATCGTCTTCTTCTTGTTGGTGCACTTGTGGCTGACGATTCACGTACTGTGGCTCATTTTCTGGTTGGTTTTGTTGCTGTAGTTGTTCTTGCTCCCATTGCTGGTGCTCAGGCTGGTGTAGTTGATATTGTCTCTGAATTGGGGGTGTCATAAATAGGTTTCCTTGTACCTGTCCTTCATCTTGTTGCATTATTCCTGGATTCGCTAGTACCTCTCGGTGAATATTTGATGGTATCTGAGGTTGGTTATCAGTTGTTCCGATTTCGGAAGAGCGGGGAATCTGTGGTGGCGGAGGAAACTCCAAAGCTGGATCTCTAGCCATAGTTCCTATGTTTGATGGTAGAGACTTTCTTCCTAATGTTGACCTACGAAGTCCAGAAATTTGGTCTTCCGGTGTAGCAAATACCTCATATATAAGCTCCAATTCTTCAAGCAATTCTTCTTTAATTTTCACTTGATAGCTGTCCATTGCATTTGATCGCAGAACACGCAAACGCAAATGTCTCAATCTTGACATCAACTGCCTTGTTGGGCCATAGAATTCCAATTCTTGGCGGACAGTCGTTAACTTTATTTGAATTATTGAAAGATCATCTATAATAGTTTTCGTAGAGTAAATTACTTTCGAATTATGAATTTCATCTAATTGTGCTTTTCGAAGGGCTTGCTTCTGATCATCCAAACAATAACCAGATAAATTCAAACCTCTCAGGTTAAGTTCATAACTGATTTCATCAGGCAATAAATCGTTGGGATTTAAGTAGGATCCCAGGCCTACTTGATTAGCTGAATAAGCCATATTTTTATACCAATTCTCAGAACAAAAATATAATTAACAATTTAAGTAAATTCAATAATAAATTTCAATGTTTCAATTCAATTAACCAAAAAAAAAATCCAATAACCAAACACCAAAAAATGATAATATAAGACTACAAAAAAAAATTAAAAAAGAACTAACTATTATTTTGTTACACCTAAATCTCAAACGCACTTCAATAAATTCACCACTAATTCAATTACCTATTTATTCTATTTCAGGTTTCAACTCAACTCAATACCAAACGGATACTATTCCCAATTTCTGTCCCAATGGATACTAATCGAATCGTAAGTAGAACCTTAATTTTAAAAAACTATTGCAACGAATTTGAAACAACCTAGAATTTATTCACGCGTCCTAATTAACCGTACCAAAACCCACGAATTGGGCGCCAAATGTAACGGGCGACTAGATTCGAACCCGAATCGGTTGGATTAACCACTTCGCTTAAGCGCCAAGCAAGCTTCAAGTTCCACTTGCATGCGAAGAGGCGAGATTTGTGTACCCGGCGAGACTCTCAAGGCGAGTTCTTCAAAAACGAAAATTACAACCGAACCGGCGATTCGCTCCACACCACTAGCTCCAAATCTTAATTTTAGACGGGATAATCAATGGGGAACCACTGTGAAATTTAATTTACGCAACGAACTCAAATTATCAAAATTTCTCTCCTCTTTCGACAGTCGTGAATTTTCGCATAAATTTTTATTTCGGTATTAAAAGGGTCAAACTTGCACAACCTATTGTCGGGGTTCTGCTTTACCGACTCTCAGTGTTTAAAAATAACTCTCACTGAATTCTTCTACCGGTAGCTACCGTACTACTGTCCCTCTACTTAAACAATTTATTATTCTAGAATGGGATATTCCCGTTTGTTACACTTGTCGGGGTAGAGTAATAGTTATAATTTGTTAATTAGCCTAATGAGATATTCTGACCTGTTCGTTTTTCCGCTGCGATTGGCCGATGACGATCGACCTGTTGCTCCTGTGCTGTCAGTGGTTCGTGCCTCGGCTATGATGGCTTGCCGTTAAGAACCACACGTGTACACGGTGTTTTTGCTTGATGGCGGGCCCGCTGAATTCACTCGCGAGTGTCGCTTCGAGGCCAACCATGGAGTGGAACCGGCAATTGGCGACCGATTAGCACCCCGGAAGTAGTGGCGACTTCCGATGGCCCGTAGATGCGCTGGGGCTGGATCACTAACCCGCCACGAGACCAGCTACAAGCGGTCGGGTCTTCGGACCTGCCCAGAAGTCACGCGGCGTGCGTAACTCCCTACACCTACCCGGACGAAACACCTTCACTTGAAGGATAGTTGGTCCTTCAAGCGAGAACAAATTAATATTACAATTTTGGTCATCTCTATTAACAAATTTTGTTCTGATTTAAATAATTACCTTGACCTCGAGCGAATTTCGCTGTACGATTTCCAAAAATGGTAGGAAATTTTAGAGCTTGGTTTGAATCTAACATAGAACATAGAACAATTAGGTTACACAACGAGACTCTAGAATTCCACACTCACTTGACTAGCTCAATAGACTTGGCTCACTTGGGCCTATGATCACGGTCTCAACCACTAAACAATACTCTCGATTTCTACAGAAAATTACAATGAACATTAATTATCGGTTTCTTTGGATTCACAGGTACAACTCACAATTTTACTATCGACTGGCTAACACGAAGTTTTCTAACTATATCTTCCACTAGGTTTAGGGGACTACGTCCGTTCACTACGCCGATCGAATCGAGAAAGACCGCTAATTTGGCAAAATAAGATGGCCTTCAATTCTTGGCCTTCGCGAAAATCGTGGGGTTCCAAGGTCACACATACAATCTAAAAATAACATACATCTAAAAATAGCAAATCTTTTTTCTCTGAACCATTGGCTATACTGCCTATTTTTAGGATCGGAGTGATGTGATCTGTTTCGCGATCCGTTAAAAAATGGGTGATTCAAATTCTCGCCACCCATGGCGTTGCGATCGGCTAAAAGTGCTCGAATTCAAATATCGTCTCTTATATACATGTTTTTTTTTACTCTCAGCTTTATGGTAGCCCGAGAAGAAGTAAATCCAACGTAAATCAAAGAAAAAATTTAATACCTATTATACTCTCTTGTAACATTGTTACAAATGTTCACTTGTTGAATACTGTAGTAGAAAAGAGGGCCTTTCAGGCTCGTTTATTTTCTTTTATTGATCTGACAGCAGTGTTGCGTATACTGCTTGCGCACGCGTATGCGTTTAATGATCATTTGGATACACTCTAAGGTGTAGTCAGACAACAGTAAATTTAATATATAATAGTTCTTCCTTCTTCTAAAAGATTGAGCAGTAATTCAATAACAATAACTTTAATAATATTCGAATTCACTTTCTACTCTAGACTTCCTAATTCTTTTCGAACGTCGGGGTAGGCCAGTAAGCGCTACCGGTTCCGACGGAAATTTTCTTTTCCTATTCATACGCTCTACTATTTCATTTTGATCCTTTCTTAACTCACTAACACTCTGATCCGGTATTTGCCAGACATCGATCTCCTCAGATGGTCTTTCGGGTTCGGCTACAGTCGGCAACGACCGACCAGTGTCAACTACTCGCACTGTACGTCTTGGCTGGTCCCGTAGACCTCGTCCATCCTTAACGAGCCTGATTTGTGTTGGATGTGCGGTAGTTGTCGCCTCGTTTCCAACCATGATCTGCAATACGTTTTTAGAAAATCGTTTTAGAAAGGATGCCTTTATCCATTTTTCGCGTACACGTGGAATGTTATGCTTGTACCACACAATGTCCCCTGGTATCAGAGAATCTAACGGATCTGTTCGATAACTTGCAACATTTTGACTAGTATTTGCCTCATCATTGGAAGATTGTGGTACAAGCATCTGCTTATAATGTTTCTTAGGGTTAACCAAATCGATTAACATCTTAGGAGTATACGTAAAGATTTTCTCAGAAGGAAAATTACCTTCCATCGTCAAATTGTTATTTCTATAATTGAATAGAAACAAGTTGATCTGATCTTCCAAACTCAACTCCAACATTCCAGGTTCTAATAAGAATTTCTTGAGTACGTCTTTAACTGTTCTTACAAGTCTCTCCGCCTGGCCATTACTAGCAGGATTATATGGAGGACTGTTCAAAACCTTTATACCTTGTCTTTGAAGGAAACTTTTGAAAGAATGTGAGTTGAAAGGAGGACCATTGTCCGACACTATGACGTCCGGCAATCCAAAACGAGCAAAAAATTCAATGAGTTTCGTCAATACCTCTGAACAGTTTGTACCTTTTCTCATCCATTCTACCTCCACCCATTTAGAGAAACTATCCACCATCAATAAGAAGGTACGATGTTCAAAATGGAAGAAATCAATGTGTATTCTGCTAAATGGTCTCGTGGTAGGTATCCATTTTGAAGTAATGTTTTGTTTTGGTACTATTGCCATACTTGCACAAACGTCACAAGCAGCAACAAAATTTTCAATATGTGTGTTTATTCCAAACCAGTACACTGTTCTTCTCGCCAGTCTTTTCATTTTGACGATACCCGCATGGTTGCCATGTAAAAGTTTTAGAATCTCTTTTTGCATTACCTGTGGTATTACGACTCTGTCTTGAAATAACAAGCAGTCTTCAATAATCTCTATTTCCTGTCGATTGGTATAAACATCAGCAAATTGTCTGTCTATCTTCTTTGGCCAACCATGGTGTATACAATCTATGATTTTCTGTAAACAGTCATTTTTCTTAGTCTCTCTAGCAATAACCAGAAAATCAATAGGCAAGTTGTCCCCAAAATTTATGTTTTTAATAAATTCTTGATCATATTCACTGGGAACTGACACTTCTAATGGAAATCGCGAACAAAAATCCGCATTACCCATTTTTGCAGAAGGCCTGTACTGAATGTCGAAATCATACACCGAAAGTTCTAAAATGTAGCGTTGAATTCTTGTCACAAATATTGAATGTTTGCCCTCTTTACCGAAAATCCCAACTAAAGGTTTGTGGTCGGTAAAAACTGTAAATTTTTGACCATACAAATATTTATGGAATTTCTTAATTGTGCAAACAAGTGCAAGTGCTTCTAAATGTAATATGGGGTATTTCTTTTGTGCTGCATTTAACGAAAAAGACGTGAAACATATTGGTTTCTCAACCTCGTGAATTACATGAGCAATTACTCCTCCCAAACCATAGCCAGATGCATCTGTGACAACAACAATAGGTTTCTCCGGGTCATAAAATTCAAGAAAATCAGTTTCTAGTAATAACTTTTTAGAATTCTCAAATGCTTCATTACAATTACTGTTCCATTCAAACTTGACATTGTTTTTCAATAAATTGTACAAGTGATACAATTTTGAAGACAAATTTGGGATAAATTTGTTATAATAATTGATAAGTCCCAAATAAGACTTCAATTCAGTCACATTTGTTGGAATTTTAGCTTCTCTTATAGTTGCAATTTTGCTTGAGCAAGGAGTTAAACCTTTGCTACTAATCATATGACCAAGATACTCTAGTTCAGTCACAAAAAACCTGCATTTGTCCCAATTAATTTTGATATTTGCTTTAGACAATCTATCTAGCACCATGTAAAGTTTTTTCTTGCAATCCTTCAAGTCTTTTCCTGCAATAAGCACATCATCCAAATAGACGCAAACTTTATCAATACCATGCAATACTTGATCCATAACCTGCTGAAATATAGATGCACTAGAGGAAGCTCCCTGTGGCAATCTATTATAGGTAAAAAGTCCTTTAATTGTGTTAATTACCATGAATTTTCTTGATCGTTCAGATAATGATAGCTGTGTATAAGCGCCCTCTAAATCAAGAGCACAAAAAACAGTACATCCCGCCAATTGAGCGAAAAGATCCTGAGCAACAGGTAATGGGTAAGTATTTGGTATGATAAATTTATTAATCGAGACCTTGCAGTCAATTACTAGTCGTATGTCATTATTTTTCTTCATTACTACAACTACAGGTGATGCCCACTCACTGGTTTGAATAGGAGTTATCACTTTCTCTGCTTCTAATTTGTCCAAATAATTTAAAACTTTCTCCCTTAAACGATAAGGAACGTCGTAAGCCTTCTTAAAAATAGGAATATCACTTTTCAGAACCAAATCGGCTTCAAAATGTTTTATAGGCTTAGAGAAATTCTTGACAAATACGTCAGAAAAATTCAGCTTAATATCTGCAATTAGTGCATCATGTTCCTTCACTGAAATATTATTCACTGGCATCAAATTACCAAAAAAAATTCTCCAGTTGGGAAAGAACTCATCCAACCACGGTCTGCCCAGCAAAGGAATAAACTGGTAATCACAATCAAGTACTAAAAGTGTTAAATTAGCTTCCTTACCATTGTATTTAACCTTAACCCCAACTTCCCCAGACACCTTTAATCTGGAACCATTTATAACAATCAGTTGTTTAGAACTTTTTACTAGAGGAATTTTTGCCCATTACTGTAACAGAAGAACCACTGTCCATCTGTACAATATTGTTCTCAATAGACACATTCAATAAACAGGGATCGCTTATCTTATTGATTGAAGTAACATGCATACATTGTAAATCACCTGAATCATTTTCGTCCGTATCCCAGTTCACCGACCTCAACCTATCCAGTCGCTCGGCCAAACTGACTGTACTGCTTTCTTCCTGGGCATCGATACGGTTGACTTCGCTGTTCCTCTCATTTTTCAGCTTGTAGCATTTTCTGCGTACGTGTCCACTGCGTTTGCAGAAGTCACAGTAGCGCTGATCCAAGGGCCATTGATCGTTGTCTCGGTTGAACCTCCGATGAGCAGGTCCAGCAGATGAATCTCAATACCTGACTTGCTGAAAATTTGAGTTTTTCCGGGAATTATAATAACGATCCTCCGCTGGTCGAATATCCGGTCGTACACCAAGTCGGCTTTTCACCGAACCGCGAAAACCTTGTGCTGCCTCCTTCATTCGCTGAACGACCGCGCCTCTTCCTCCAGTCAAAGGATATCTTGTGTTTAAAGAAGCTACCAAGCCGACATCTTCGTTGTACGCCAAAGCTTTTGTATGGGTCGCCGCCATTTCCCAGGTGGCAATAATCTTCTCCGCTTGCTCCAGCGTAAACTTTGCACTGTCCTCAGTGAGAAGACGATGCTTAAGATTATTATCCGTTACGCCAACAAGAATGCGATCCAAAATGAGTCGATTCTTTTGGTCACCGAACTCGCAGTGTTCTGCTTGGAGCTTCAGTGAAAAGATAAAATCGCTAGCCGACTCACCAGCTTGTTGTACCTTAGTACCAAAATTGTACCGCTGGAGTAGAACTGAGTCTGTTTTATCGAGCCTCTCCTTAAGCTTTTGGATTAGCACTTCGTAGGACACTTCGTCCATCAGTGCCTCTGTCGGATAGAGCTTTTCAGCCATACTGAACAAATAGTCTCCTCCTAATAAGAACATTTGGTCTTTCTTATCATTTTCGTTGACCCTGTTCACCCGGAAATGGAAAGCTAATCGCCTGACCCAGGAAGCAAACGATTGTCCCTTACGGTAGGGTTCAATATTGGGGGCCACTACATAGGACATATTTGCCAATATCTAAGCAACAACGAAGAAAATTAAATTTTACAAATAGTTCACAAAATTAAAATGCAAATTCAAAAAAATAATCTTGGACCGGTCTAATCTTCACAACTGAGTCGAAAAAGATATAAAAGAATGATTACACTCACCCGATCACAACGTAACCTCACCAACGCACCAGCCAACAAGCGGAAGGAAGGCTTGCAACTCGCCACCCAGCGATAAAGGAACAGCCGGAAATTTCCCGCTACCGACGCCGCACAATTCACTGCGCAGATGCCTACTAGGAGTAAAAGAAAAACACTCTTAATTAATTTGTAAAATAATTGTTCCCTGAAAACAATAAAGGCTTTCAATTATGTTAATTGTGTTACTATTGTTTAACCAAAACCGACGCCAGCAAGGCAAATGGCGGTTAAAATACAATTACGCTTTCTTACCGTCCAAAACACCAACGAAAAAGGAATTTGATTTCACTTTTCCGAGTATTTAGTTTTACTTTGTTCTTACCACCGCTCCAGTCAGTTTTGGACCAGCCTAATCCTCCGTCCCGCGGGTGATGGGAAAATTCTCACCCGTGATGGCTGCCGCCCGAGCTGCTGCACTGATCGCGCGCTGAAATTCCAACTCTTGGACACCGTTTTCCTCGTCGCCACTAAAATGTTTTATTATCCGGTACAATACCGGAAAAGGGGGTATCACTAGGGTTAAACTAACTTCACTAGAAACTTGCTAAATTTCAATTTTAATCACTACTATGGGGAGTAACTTCGGAGAGTAAAAATAACAATGTTCACTTGTTGAATACTGTAGTAGAAAAGAGGGCCTTTCAGGCTCGTTTATTTTCTTTTATTGATCTGACAGCAGTGTTGCGTATACTGCTTGCGCACGCGTATGCGTTTAATGATCATTTGGATACACTCTAAGGTGTAGTCAGACAACAGTAAATTTAATATATAATACATGTGTAATGCGGGTATGTCCTATTCGGAGCCGACTAAGTGCCCTTCTTTCTGTTGGTGAGTATCGATCAGGCCAGGCTGACGTAGTTGGCTTCACAATTCTCAGGAATGCGGAACTATTTCGCCATTGATTTTCCCATTGGTCTCTTAATATTTGTTTGCAGCTACGCACTGCATTATTACCGGGAACGTTACAGGATAACTCCTCAGTATTGGCCACTCCTTTGGCTAAACGGTCATTATTGATATCAAAAATTGCTTTCAGAATCAACGAAGTGATCGTGCTACTTTTCCACAAATGTCGTTTCTCTGAATGTCAGTTCCCCGAATGACCTGTTTTCCTGAAAAGTGGTGGTCTTCAGTGGCTGGATGGTGAACGAGAAAGAACGATAAGCAATCAAAAGAAGAAGGTATTCTGTCATCAGTGCGCATCGTACCTTCGTGCTGTGCGTACACGAATTCTCTCTGCTCTTGGAAGTTTTCTTAAAAACTACCTAAAGCAATAAAACAGTACTTTTCAGTGCTAAAATAAAAAACGGTACTTTTCAGTGCTACTAAAACAGTACTTTTCAGTACTATTTTTTCTACTATTGATCCCTTTACGATCCTTGTTTGGACCCGCGCCTTCGATTTTTCGTTGGACCCGTTGGCGAAAGCTAGCGGTGGTAATCCTTCTTGGACAACGTCTTGGGAAAAAACCTCTCGAAGGTCACGTCTTCTTTCGTTTATTAATTAAACATGGTATCAAAAACTAACAAAAGGAAGGGTGAATCTCTGAATTCACTACTTCCTTCCAAAAAAGTGGGTTTTAAAACTGTCACTACACGTGGCAAGAATGGACGAAAGGACGTTTCCCCGGAATGCGAACTTTCTTCCAAGGGTGAAATGAATAATTGTATCGAAATGAGCAATCAGTTCGATGCTCTAGACAAATTTTCCGAACACCAAATCGAAGCAGCCTCTAGCCCAGGCTCTTTGATTCAAGTGAGGAAGCAAAGAGTGCCGCCTATCGTGGTCAGTTGTTCTGAATTTGGGGGATTTAGGCAGGAGATCTTGAACTCCATTAGGGGAATCAAGGTTTCCTTCCAAATCGCAAAGAAAGGAGACTGTCGCGTTTTGCCGGAAACTCTTAAAGATCGTGAACTTCTTCTCAGACATCTTGAAGAGAAGAAGCACATTTTTTTTACTTATAGCTTAGCTTAGCTTAGCTTAGCTTAGACTGACTACACATATCAATGGTTGCTATTCCGTGATTGACCGAAGTCAGTGAAAATGCACAAAGAATCAACTAGAAGTTCGGCTGGGATTGGCCATAATCTTCTTCAGTGTGCATAATTCAGTGCCTCTATTTATACAGGGTCAATAACGGCGCCGGCCACGTCCTTGCAGTCAGGTGGGATTGGGGGAAGGAATGTTAGTGTGTAACCTTTGCTTTTTGGAGACCGTGTTTGCCTCTGCATCTCCACAAAGGTTACTGGGAGGGATGTTTGTTAATGGGGAGGATCGTTGGGTCATAGGATTCACTTTGATAAGCGATTAGACCATGATAAACAATGATTTGTGAGATATATACATGCTTATACGTAAATATAATATTTTCATTTGATATGAACAATTTCTATGTAGAGGAAAATTATGCCGACACTTGAGGTGACGAACCATTCAAAGTTTGTTGAACAAATACCTAAATGTAACATTCCTACAGCTGTCAGGACGAAAGCATGTGTTATTATATTTTACTCATTTGAAAAGAAACAAAAAACTCGATTGGTTGGGACATCATAGAACACTCTTATTCTTATGCCGACACTTGCAGTGGCGAACCATCCAAAGTTTGTTGAATAAAGTGAACCTTTCGCAAGTCTACACTTGTAGTGTCGAACCATTCAAAGTTTTTTTAATTACAAAAATATATATATAAGAGGTATATAAGGTATATAAGAGGTGTTCTGAAAAAAAAAATGTTAAACATAAATAAATCATGAATCAGAGTTTGTGTCGACACTCACAGTGACGAACCATCCATAGTTTGTTGAAAAATCATATTTACATCCCACCATTGTAACGATTGAATGTGCAGTCATACATATTTTATAAATTAGAAATAGTAGCATGAAACGAGCTCACCAATTGATCCGTTATCCTTGACTGAGCAGCCACAATCCACTTTCGGCTTCACTCGTTTGCTCGGCTATAAAAAAAGCACTCAGGAAAAAAAAATAAGCGCGCGACCCAAAAAGAATAAAAAAAAAAACTGTTCGGACTTTCTTGACGCACTGCCCAGGAGCAAGCGTCAAGGTCGAAGGATCAAACAGAACTAACCGATCACGCCACTTTTTCACTTACTAGACCAACGCGCGACATGTTTGATCCTGCCCTCGTCGCTCGCCCCGGGAAAAGCAAGTGTCAAGGTCGAAAGATCAAACAGAACTGAGAAGCACCATTTTTTTACTTATGACGACAAAACTGAACGTTTGTTCAAAGTTGTCTTGAAAGGTCTCTCAAGTGACTATAAGTCACATGAAGAGATCAAAAATGGAATAAATGATTTCTCGCGTAACATTACTAAAGGACCTATCTAACATTGAGAGGCTCTCTTTGTTTACTTTCTCTTTCATTAATAACTGAGTCATATTAATCTCTTCTGTTGCTTTTTTTGTATGAAACGCTAGTCAAGGAAATTGACTTTCGATCTATAATGAAAAACTTCCCAAAATCTTTAGTATTCCACTGTTATAATCAAAAGAGAACGAGAGAGGAGAGAATCTCTCATTTGTAAATAGGTCCTTTAGTAATGTTCCGCGAGATTTACTTGGATTTTCCCCAGTCCAAGTAATCATTATGAAAAAGAGAACCCAATCTGGCATTGTTCGGAAAGGGCTTTCTCAAGAATTTTATTTAGTTCACTTTAACAAAAAAGAACTAAATAATATTAAAGCTTTAGAAAAAGCAAAACTTTTGTTTGATGTCCGTGTGACATGGAAACATTTCCAGAAACCTGGAGGAAATTACCAGAACCCCACTCAGTGCCGTCGGTGCCAAAAGTGGGGTCATGGTACAAAAAATTGTCGCATGGATGCTAAATGCATGATTTGCGAAGGTTTTTCTCACGCCAAAGACGTCTGTCCAGTGAAGGAAGATACCACCAAATTCATATGCTGTAATTGCGGGGCTAACCATAAGTCCAATTTTTGGAATTGTCCTTCACGCAAAAGGGTCATTGAGGCTCGTGCCAGGCAGATGAAAGATAATATCCGTTACGATAACAGTCGTTTCCGGAATTTGCCTGGTAGAGTATCGAACAATGCTCATTTTTCAGTTAACGATCGCTTGATCATGAATCATACCCATCAGGAAGATCATAATCATGCTCATTCACAAACTAATTTTAATCCGTCGGGTAGCCGTTCGAATCTTTCAATTTCGAATGTATCTACCCACGGTAAATCCTTTGCCGATATCGTAGCAGGAAATTCGAACTCCTCCCCTGTTCGATCAATGGGTACCCATTCTACTTGTTTCAAATCAAATGGAAAAAAAACCCTACCGCCACAGGTAACTCCGCTTCTTCGTCTACCGGAAATTCCAATGGGAAATCACATGACATGTCTGCCTCTGATTTTAATTTTCTAACTGAACAATTGAATCTAATGATTGATGCAATGTTCAAAGCCACCACTATGACTGAAGCAGTCCAAGTTGGTGTAAAATTTACAAATCAAATTGTTATTGGATTACGTTTTTCTAATGGATCCAAATAATAATTTAAATATTTTAAATTGGAATGCTCGTTCTCTGAATGGTAAAGAGGACGAGCTGTTTAATTTTCTTACGGTTAATAACGTGCATATAGCAGTTATTACCGAAACTTATTTAAAACCTGGATCTAAACTCAAAAGAGATCCTAACTTTTTTGTTTATCGTAATGATCGACTTGATGGGGCATGTGGGGGAGTTGCAATCATCATTCATAGGCGTATAAAACATCAACTGTTTTCATCATTTGAAACTAAAGTTTTTGAAACTTTAGGTGTTTCTGTTGAAACACAGTTTGGTAAATATACTTTCATAGCTGCCTATTTGTCTTTTCAATGTTCTGGACAGCAAGTTAATTTGCTTCAAACTGACTTGCGAAAAATGACTCGCAATAAGTCAAATTTGTTTGTCATTGGGTACTTTAATGCCAAACATCGGTCATGGAATAATTCTCAAAGTAATTCCCACGACAGAATTTTATTTGATGAGTGCTCTTCAGGATATTTCTCAATTCAATACCCTGATAGCCCTACATGTTTTTCCTCTTCTCGAAATCCATCTACGATTGATTTGGTCTTAACCGACTCTAGTCATCTTTGTAGCCAACTGATTACTCATGCTGATTTTGATTCTGATCATGTCCCTGTAATCTTGATGTTAACATTTCTTTAGAAACTAAACTTGATATTGACAATGCTCTTGAAACTTTAACAAATTCCATTGTTGAAGCCCGGAGCATTGCAATTCCAAAATGTGAAGTAAAATTTGAATCCGTGATTATAGACGATGATCTTAAACTCTTGATCCGTCTTAAAAACGTGAAGAGAAGGCAATTTCAACGCATTCGCGATCCTGCTATGAAAATTATATGGCAGGATTTGCAGAAAGAAATCAAGAAACGTTTTGCTCAATTAAGAAACAAAAATTTTGAAAATAAAATTTCTCAATTGGACTCTGGCTCTAAGCCCTTTTGGAAATTATATAAAATCTTGAAAAAACCTCAAAAGCCAATACCGGCATTGAAAGAGGAAAACAAATTATTACTAACTAATTGCGAAAAAGCTCAAAAACTTGCTATGCAGTTTGAAAGTGCGCACAATTTTAATATAGGACTTACTAGTCCAATTGAAAATGAAGTTACTCAGGAGTTCAAAAATATTCGCAATCAAGAGAACGTTTTTGAAAATGCCTGGGAGACTGATTTGGAAGAAGTGAGAACTATTATTAAAAAATTCAAAAACATGAAAGCTCCTGGCGATGATGGAATTTTCTACATCCTCATCAAGAAACTTCCAGAAAGTAGCTTATCATTTTTAGTTGATATATTTAACAAATGTTTTCAATTAGCATATTTTCCTGACAAATGGAAAAATGCTAAGGTTGTTCCAATTTTAAAACCAGACAAAAATCCTGCAGAAGCTTCTAGCTATCGTCCAATCAGTTTGCTTTCCTCCATCAGTAAACTTTTTGAAAAGGTTATTTTGAGTAGAATGATGGCCCACATCAACGAAAATTCAATTTTTGCCAATGAATAGTTCGGATTCCGCCATGGACCTTCGACCACTCATCAACTTTTACGTGTAACAAATTTGATCCGTTCCAACAGCTCTGAAGGCTATTCTACTGGTCTTGCTCTTCTAGATATAGAAAAAGCATTCGACAGTGTTTGGCATAAAGGCTTGATTATAAAATTGAAAACTTTAATTTTCCAATCCAAATTGTTAGAATAATTCAAAGTTATCTGTCAAATCGTACACTTCAGGTTAATTATCAGAACTCATTTCATTCATTTATTTAGTTAACATCTACACAGATAACACTGAATCAACAATTTCACGCCACAATACTCGGTTCGTGACCGCATCTCTCCATCCTCGGTTCCGCCCCACGCTCGCCAAATCGATACGCACTTGATCCGCCCACCTAGCTCGCTGCGCTCCACGCCTTCTTGTACCAACCGGATCCGAAGCGAACACCATCTTAGCAGGGTTACTGTCCAGCATTTTTGCAACATGCCCTGCCCATCGTATCCTTCCAGCTTTGGCCACCTTCTGGATACTGGGTACGCCGTAGAGTTGAGCGAGCTCGTGGTTCATCCTTCGCCGCTACACACCGTTCTCCTGCACACCGCCGAAGATCGTCCTAAGCACCCGACGTTCGAAGACTCCAAGTGCTTGCAGGTCCTCCTCGAGCATCGTCCACGTTTCATGCCCGTAGAGGACTACCGGCCTTATAAGCGTTTTGTACATAGTACATTTGGTTCGGACGTGAATCTTTTTTGACCGCAGCTTCTTGTGCAGGCCACAGTAGGCACGACTTCCACTGATGATGCACCTCCGCATTTCACGGCTAACGTTATTGTCAGCCGTCAGCAAGGATCCAAGGTAGACGAACTCGTCGACCACCTCGAAAGTATCCCCGTCTATCGTAACACTGCTACCCTGTCGCCCTGTCGTGCTCGGCCCCACCAGCTAGCATGTACTTTGTCTTGGTCGCATTCACCACCAGTCCAACTTTTGCTGCCTCGCGTTTCAGGCGGGTGTACAGGTCTGCCACCTTTTCAAATGTTCGGCCGACGATGTCCATATCATCCGCGAAGCAAACAAATTGACTGGATCTCGTAAAAATCGTACCCCGGCTGTTAAGCCCGGCTCTCCGCATAACACCTTCTAGCGCAATATTGAACAACAGGCACGAAGGTCCATCACCTTGTCGTAGTCCCCGGTGGGATCCAAACGAACTGGAGTGTTCGTCTGAAACCTTCACACAATTTTGCACACCTTCCATCGTCGCTCTTATCAGTCTCGTGAGCTTCCCGGGAAAGCTGTTCTCGTCCTTGAATTCGATGAAAAGGTGATGCGTTGGGACCTGGTATTCACGACATTTTTGGAGGATTTGCCGTACAGTAAAGATCTGGTCCGTTGTCAATCGGCCGTCAACGAAGCCGGCTTGATAACTTCCCACGAACTCGTTTACTACTGGTGACAGACGACGGAAGATGATCTGGGATAATACTTTGTAGGCCGCATTTAGAATGGTGATCGCTCGAAAGTTCTCACAGTCTAACTTGTCGCCTTTCTTGTAGATGGGGCATATTACCCCTTCCTTCCACTCCTCCGGTAGCTGTTCTGTTTCCCAGATTGTGCCTATCAGCCGGTGCAGACAAATGGCCAGCCTCTCCGGACCCATCTTTATGAGTTCAGCTCCGATACCATCCTTACCAGCAGCTTTATTGTTCTTGAGAACTCCAGGTCTAAAAGACTTCCTGTAAGAGCTGGTGTTTCTCAAGGCAGCATTTTGGGACCAGTATTATACAATATTTTCACATCTGATGACAAACATCTTTGTTTGCGGATGACATAGGCCTCTCCGCCAAAGGACGAAGCCTGCGTGTCATCTGTAGTAGATTGCAAAAAAGTTTGGATTTGTTTTTTTCCTACTTGCAAAAATGGAAGATTTCTCCTAATGCTTCCAAAACTCATCTAATAATTTTATCACATAAACTAAAAGCTCTTTATTTCAAACTTTCAAGTAGACATGTTGTCACGATGAGAGGGGTTGCAATAAATTGATCAGATGAAGTTGAATATCTAGAGCTCATGCTAGATAAAAATTTAACTTTCAAAAATCACATTGAGGACATTTAAGCCAAATGTAACATATATGTATAATGTCTGTATCCCCTTATTAATAGAAAATCAAGGCTTTGTTTTAAGAACAAGCTTTTGATCTTCAAACAAATTTTCAGGCCAGCCATGTTGTATGCTGTACCAATATGGACTAGCTGTTGTAATACTAGGAAGAAAGCTCTTCAGAGGATTCAAAATGAAATTTTGAAAATGATTCTGAGGCTTCCTCTCTGGTATAGTACCAATGAGTTACATAGAATATCCAATGTTGAACCATTGAAACAAATGTCAAATATATTATTAATAATTTTAGACAAAAACCGTTGCAATCTTCTATTGCTACGATTAATACGTTATATATTTAGGTTAAGGTAGGTTATGTAAATCGAAAGCGTTCTTTCTCTCTTATAGGCAGGTGAAATCAACTCATCTGTAAAAATTCTGAACTGCTACGGCAAATGAAATGTAATATGTTGTTAGCAAAATGTAAATAAATTCTTAATTTAGTTTTACAAAATTAGGATGCTAGTGTTGTCTAACACAGAACACCTAGATATAAGAAATGGAATGTAATGTTTGGAATATACTAATAAAGAATAACAAAATTTGCTATATGTAATAAAGCTATAAAAATTTGCAATATGTTTCCACCTTATGCCTATTTTTGCAAAATGGTTGCCCTCACTTGCACCCAAAGGTAACCCATATCAATTTTCACCATCAAATTAGTTTCATAGGAAAACTTTCTACCCTTTCATCCCCGGTAGGCATAGCAGCTAACAATCACCCTTTCATGGTACCTACCTTGTGCGAGCAAAAACAACAATCACAAACAGGTTAGCGTTAGGAAGATCCCCCACATGAGCTCACTCCCAACAATGTGCGTCTTTATTGCTATTCTTCACATTAGCTCGGCGAGTAGGTATGGGAATAAAAACCGCTCTGTTCCAGTTAGGTGTGTTCTTTCTGGTGATAAGCTCGCTCACCCATCAGAAGGCAAGGCACACAATCGAATGAATAACAATATCATTTAGAGGGGTTTGAGCTAGGAAAAACGACAGAAACATCAGACGGCAAAGGTCAGAATTAAAATAAACTGCCTTTCACGTATGTATAGCAAAAAATGAGAAGATGGGTGATTGGCGGTGAGATATGGAATATACATATAGCTATACGAGTGATAAGTCTCGGAAAGCTATACAATATTTGCAGAATTTGCTGTTGCCTTAAAAAGAAAAAAAAAGTAGAAATATTACATCCTCTTTCATGTGGCGTCGGTGGTGTAATGGTCAGCATAGTTGCCTTCCAAGCAGTTGATCCGGGTTCGATTCCCGGCCGACGCAGACTTTTTTGAATACTTGTTATTCGTTATCTACAGTGTCACCGGAACGCTAATCTTATTGAATTTGGAATGCGCAAAAAGTTATATTATACACTAAAGCTGTATTTTGGAACAAAAAATGACAAAATTTTAAATTGAAATAAATTGATTACATAAAGAAACCAAAATCGTACATACCTTAACATTTAAGCATTATGGAAGTATCTGGCTTTAGACATAGAAATGTACCCAAACAGTAATATAAGAGATTCGCGTCAGAATTCACAATTTACTATAACTGAGGTATCGAGGATAATAGACAAATTTTTAAAATCATATGTGCCAGGAAAAAATGTCTGGTATCGCTTTAAAAGTAATAAATTATAATTATAGTATGGTCCATTAAAATGCGGAAATCGTCATATCATGTTTTATAAAATGGAAACGAAACAAAAATGTTTATCATTATTTGTATTGTTTAATCTGTTCAGACTCTTTTTTCTCACTAACATGAATTCTATCTGATACTTTCTCCCTACTAAAGAGGCATTGTAAACATACCTTCAAATTTTATTATGCCGTCATAGAGTTCAATATCTTTGAGTTTGAAGCTTTTAAAGCGTCAACGATGGGATGAGATTCTTCACAGGCCTTATCTCGAATATTCGCCCGTATCAAATGGACCAATACATTCATGCCTGGTGTGCTGAAGACTTTAACATATTTAAGAATAACCGACTCATTCTGAAGAGGCGTGGGTAAGGCTTCATATAAAAGTGACAGGCGGCTCTGTTTTGCTCAAAACCTATGAGCTAGTAGTATCGATTTAAATTTTCTCTAACCCAAGGAACTCGAAAAACTATATTTTTGGCTTTAACAAAAAATAGTGGCATATCAAACCTACAATACGCAACTTCTGCCAAAACTATGACCCTGGCAAAATATTTTAGTAAGATCACGAAAAATACTTTTTTTAAGATCCCCTCCATCTTCTGATACCAAACAAACTGATGTTTTCAACAAGTGCTAATTTTCAAAGTGGAAAGTTTTTCACCATAGTATACTCTGACGATCAAATGCTTTTTCTTACTTTTAGCGAATGAAACCTTCAAACTTGTTTACTTTAGTACAATATTTAGGCCAGAAAGAAAAATCTTCCTAGGTATCAAAGTTATTTAAGAATATATTAAAGTAATCAGAAATTTCACACTCACGAAAACAATCAAAATAACGATTGTGAATTCTGAATAACAATACAAACAAATTTCGCATTTTTATGGGCCAACTTATAGGACCCATTATCAATAAAACTTCTTGGTGTATCCCATGTAATAGAGAATTAAATTGGAAAGGATTTTTCGTTTGAATTTTTTTATGTTACTCGGCCGTTTTCATTATGCCTGCTATCATTTCCCAAAATGCTTATCCCGGGATTGATATCCACGCCCATATACTGGTGTAATTTATAAATTAGTCAATCAATTTCATTGCGGTATCCTTTGAACCATGCCAATAATCTTCTTAATCTAGTTGAAAAGTAGTCTCACCGCACATGAAGCAGGCAAGCAAATTAATTAAAAAATACCAATCAACTGATGCAGTTGCTTCACAGGTCCCATAAACATAGGCAACAGGTACCTAGTACTATAGTTTAGAGGACTTTGCTCAGCTATATTTTACACATGTACCGCAATGTCGGGTGAAATTGATCATTTTTCATGGTTTTTCTTATCTGTTTTCAATAATGTTGGAAATCCCAAACAACTGAATGCAGTAAAACAAGTACGACGGTCAGCCTCTTTGGCTCATGTGCCAACATATTCTAACAAACTGTTTTTAGTGCTAAAAATCATCCTTTAAATAAAAATTCGCGCAATCCCATTTCGGGGAGAAATTGATCACTTGTCAATGCCATTATTGTTATTTTTTGAAACGACTCTACATAATGAATATGAGCTCCCTGAATCCGAATAAGGACTGTTCATTTTATAAAGTGGACACTTTGTTTATGCTATATCTTTCTCATTTATTGATAAAGTCGTAATCGGTTTTCTGTGCATCGTTCAACTATTATTCTTCAATTCTATGAAAATATAAGATCGGAGAAAATGCATTTGGTTGAAGAGCTTAATAATTTTTCCAAAAATTCCTAAGAAAAGCTGTCCGTCAAAGTTTAACATTATTTTTCAAAAAACAAAAATCCTCATTTTTATGAACAAATTGTATGTTTGTATCCTTTTCTATTCTACTAAAGGTAAAGCTTTAAAAAAATCAATTATATTCCATCATTCTCTGACATTAGGTAACTTTAGTGATTTATTCATTTATGGCCAAATTTGTTGATACACCATCCTTTCACTCCCAGGAAAAGAGAAAAATGAAAAGCGTGTTCAAAACTGGTTTAGATTACTAAAGAAACTATATTTGTACAAATGAGAGCTAAATCAAGAGTTTAAATCACAGTCTTAAGTATAAATTTGACTTCTTATGGTAAGTATACTAAATGATGATATAGGCTGCCATCTATTGTAGCAAGGTATCCACCGGTAGCAATGGCCTATTCTAACAAAACAATTTGTTCAATATTGTATGACTATTCGTATTCGATCATACTCCTGTCTGAAGGGCCAAAAACGAATGGCGGACCCGTAAGCAGAGTCACTTACGCGAAACCCGCAAGGAAAAAGAATCTCCTTCCACACGAACAGTCGTACAACCAAGCCCTTGCTTGTCAGAAAGACCCAATAGCTGGGAAGAAGAGCCCGCCCTTTTTCCACGAAATGTTAGCGATAGGAAGTTGACAGTTTCACTCTTCCTATCCATCTCGCTTCAATCGGGTGCCCTGATGGTCCCACCCAACCCAAAATGCATATAACATTGGAAATATAATCAAATAACACAAGTTATCATGGAAAGATCTCACCGGTTTTTTATCCTTGTTGTATTTTGAAGCTGGTCGTCGAACTATTTCACCGTTAGCTATAAAGTATCATTTATGCGAAACTGTTCAAAAACCGAGAAAAAAAAACAAACTTCCACTCCTCCGATAAAGCGATACGAAAATCAAGTCCACTTGTTGGGCTTCTCAAACTGCACTGCCCGAAAACCGAAAAAAAAACTTCCATTCCGACGAACCGAAAGCCAAAAAAAAAACACTTCTGCTATGCGAAAACTGTATCCGCTGGCTGGGCTTCTCCAAATGAAGATCAAACGGTAGAGTTGCCAAAATCGAACGGGCACTGTATTAAATTTGCAACACTCCAATTGAACACCACTGTACATGCCCAGTTTTCTAATCGTACCTTCATCTTGCTCATACCCGCTTCCGAAAGATCACTTTAATCAGATGGTGTGGGTAAGACTCGCAAGCGAAAATTCTCCACACGTTCACCTCTCTCACCACACCACATCCACCCGTCCTACCTTTCACTACCACTACTACTGAGACCGCGTTCACTCATACACTAATCGCTTTTCCAATCTTTTTTTTTTCACAGCAATTCCACTTTTCTAAATTTTAAATTATTAACTTTTAATCCATTTTCCAACTGAAATTTAACTTGCATTTGCGACTTTACTCTTTTCTACGTTCGGATATGTATTTTTCGTCGATTTTACTTTGATATTTCCACATTTTTTCACTATTTGAGTACCACGTTAAAAATGCACAACCTTCCCTCAGCCAGTGCTGCCAGGGTCTCCTCTTATGGTAAGTATACTAAAAAGGCTCATACTTTTAAAATTTATTACGCATATTTATCGATCTACTGCAAATTGTAAACGGTTTTCTCCGAATATTTCAATTGGTAATCCCAGAATTACATAATATGGAAACAGTATGTGAAAAATAAAATCGATTATATTGCAGCAGTGTTGCCAATTTGATGATTGTCAATTTACTTTGAAAGGTCTGCTAAAAATGAAGCAATTGTGTTTCTATTGTACTTTAAATATGACGTGGGGACTGAATAAGGAACTCTATGAAGGCGTAAGTTATTTCTCATATTAATACAATATTAGCACTTCCGTCAGGACGTACTTTAATCCAAAAAAATCTAATCATATCAGTTCCATTCAAATGTAAAATATTTTTCTCTAAAAAATATAGGGGAAAAATTATTTTATGATATCTGTAAAACTGTTGCTCCAGAAATAACTTGTTTTCTTCCATCAGGCTCCTGGTTGATGATGCTTTCTAAGAACAAGCCTTTTATGAAAATAAAAAATATAAATTGTAGAATTTCCCAGCCAATTTCTAACAATCATTGATTATGATAACCTCCAAAAATCGACCGTTCGAATCGTTGTTCCATATTCGAGTGAAATTTAATTATTTTGGAGATTTTTTATCACAACATTGTACAACACTAGTCGAACGATGTACAGAAAACCTATTGAAATTTAATTGATAAATCAAAAAGTCACAGCATGCACAAAGTGTCCACTTTATAAAATGAACAGTCCTTATGCTTGCTAAATTCTTAATAACACTGCGGAACATGTTTTTGTCTCCAGCACCAAAATACCGCTATTCACTTAATTAAGGGTTGCTGAATCCATTGCCGTTTTCAGAAATATCATAGCACGTCCAGTTTTTGAGAAACTGACTGTTGAAAATGCAAACAATGACTATTTCAGCCAACTTGCATGCAAGTTTCCCAGCTTGTAAGGTAATATATTGGCTTAATTTGCCACTGAATTCAAACTTTATGTGTATAACAATACTTATCATCAAAGTTTGTATTATTTTCGATACGGAAAAGTTATTTTTTGATGGTTTAGAGAATTGTTGTATTTTGCCATATAGAAGAAACGATAAATTTTGTATGGAGACTGCAAGCATGTTGAAAAAATTGGTTTAATCGAAATTTAATCGCGCAATTTCAATCAAATTATGTCTGAAATGAAAGTTCAAGTTCTATTTTGCATGTTTGGTGGATTAGATTACAAAAAAGTATGATAAATTGTACTTTAAATTTCATGTAAACATTAATAAAAGCAGTGTTTTGTACAACTTTGGCGACCTGTAGCTAAAAATTGTGACGTGCTGGAACATTTCTGAGAACGGCATCAGATTCAGCAGCCCCAAATCTACTAGAGACACATAATTTGGTTCTTGAGACACGCAAACATGTCATTTTTGTTACGCTGTGTAATGCAATATTTGAAGAATTGTTGAAATTGTTAATTTCAAGAATTGCAATGAAAACGCCTTAATGTAAGCAATTTTGTAAGAATATCCCTTATATTGAACAGTCATTCAATTATTTCAACCGTATGAGCTAATTGGTACAAGTTTAGAAGATGAAATCGGGCCTGGGATATATTTTAAGCATCCTTACAAACTTTCAGGTTGATACCAAGATCAAATCCTCGTTTAGAACTAGAAGTTTATAAATGTTTGTCAATACTACACCGTACATGATTTTAAAATTTTACATTATTTCCATAGAAATAAACATTCTTTAACACACAAAAACTTCATAACACACAATTCGACAATAGTTACGACAAACACCGTTGATTCCCTGCAGGTTGCAATAATATTTTTGCTCCATTAAGTAGAAATTGAATCGTATGACACGTTGATCAATTTCACCCGAATTTGCGGTACATTGGAATGGTGTCAAAAATTCGTGTACTCTTCTGAATTCAAATCACTTGAAAATAAAAACCTCAAAATGTGAGCCAAATGTATTAAGATTTAAAGGTGGCACAAGTGACTTGAAGGTGAATTGACAAGTTATAAAACATAAACCATCAGTGAACTCTTCATACCTTTGATATTTTGCAATCATTTTTGAAGCATTCAGCGCCATTCTCTTCAGAATTTCAATTTACGAAAAGTTTGTAGAGCATCCAATTTGTATAAACAGTTGTTGGTCTAATGGCTACCTCTTTTGCTTCATTAGCAGAAGGTCATGGGTTTAATCCCAGGCCCGTCTCTTTCCTCGCACTTTGTAGTTGTATCTTTTACTTACTTCTATCTTCCACTCTTAGAGGCCACCGTGTTTCAAATATGCAACAGCGGAACGATTGCCTATCAGGTTTCAAGATCAATATCACAGATATAAAGAACCAGACAACCATTTGTGCTGAAAATTAGCTCACTAGTCATTCGCTATTGGTGACCAATCGATCAAATTTTCAGCGCAAACGGTTGTCAGATTTTTTGGATTTGTGCACATTAAAATTCGAGGTTTGGCTTCGATGTATCTTCACCTTAAACGGGTCCCGTAGAAAAAACACTTGCAGCGATAATATCTGGGTTATCATCCACTGCCATCGTTTAAAAAACAAAATGTTTGGAAGATCCTAGTGAGAAGTCTGAAATCTAAAGATTTCGAGTAGAAAAAGTAGGTAGTGATGTCCAAAAGTAGGCTTTCATACTTTTCATGATAAATTCACCCTTCTTTTTGAAAAAGGTTGTTCTTCAGAGCATTGCATTTTATCCGCGTGAATCTTACAAAAATTGAAGGACAATTCCAAAAAAAAAACTTGGTATGTAAGAATTATTTGCTAAAACCTTAGCACCTTTCTTATTTTCTAATATTTGAAAAAAATATTGTTTAAGCCAAAGTCGTTTAATGCTCATAAGAAACGTACAATTATCAACCTACTTTCTGATCAGAATTAGTCTCAAAATGTTTTGCATTCGGGGTAATGGCGTTCGGGGTAGTGGCATTCGGGGTAGTAGCGTTCGGGGTAGTGTCATAGAGTCTCATCAATGCACTATGGGCCAGGGACGCAATCTGGCGGGACAAAATTAATAACTCGGTAACGAAGCGTTTCCGGTATTTGGTGTCTTCGGCAAAGTTTTTTGTAACAACGAAGACCATCTACTGACATAAACGGATAGTTCGTAAATCGTCCGCATAGGTGGCGCCACAATCTAACTTTTTACTGTGACGTTCTAGAGACTTAGCATGTTCGGTAAAGTTGTTCATTTTGATAAAATAAACAACTCTCTCGAAGACGTCAAAATTCCATACATAGAGCAATACTTGATGAAACGGATCTCAAAATTTCAGAGAGGTATATTTTGTTGTTTTTGAGATTTTTTAATTTTTTTACGGTTTTCTTTTCATTACGCGATTAATATTTTCGTGGCAAATATTTTAGTGTATTTTAAAATTAGCGGAAAATTATGTTTTATTCTTTCATGAAATTATTATATCTGCTCACAGTACAAGCTGGCTTTGGATTTCATCTCTAATTCATTGGTACAGTTTTCCGGTAGCTCAAAATTTAAGTAAATCCGGTGGTTAAACCCATATTTGAGGTTAAACAACCTAACAGTTCTCAATATCGAAGGAATCTCCAAATTGATACCTTTGATCTGTATCCTCTGTTTCGAAACATGCAAGGATCAACGCTCTTTCCGCTTTAAAACAAATCTACAAGCTCCGAACAAGAGATCGTTCGCTTTGAAATTTTAGTATTTAGAGATATCGACATGAGTATGCTTTAAAATTTGATTTTCCGTGTTAAAAGTAACACATTCACAAAATAAATTGCTCACCTTGAACCATGATGACAACAATTAACTGACACATGATCAAGTTTTTCATGGCATACTATATCATTCGAATTATTAAAAAAACACAAATATGTACCCAGTTTTAATCCACACTTTCACCTACATAACTCGATTTCAACTCAAGGAACTGCTCTTAAACTGAATTTCATGGCTACTATGATGGCTTTTTTAAACAGTTTTCTGAAAGATTTTGTTCCACGACTCGTTATTTCTTAAGGTCGATCGTCCGTTCCGATTCCTCATGGAAATTAGAGTAATATAATCATTGTAAAAAAATGAAATATCTCAAAAACACCAAAATATACCTCTCTGGAATTTTGACATCCGTTTCATCAAGTATTGCTCTATGTTGCCTAAAAATTTGAGCTTGCGATTTTTTGCGCTTTTGGAGATATTAAGATTCAAAAATTGCTCTATTTTTCAAGTTTTTTCAAAATTTCTTAAGTTTTATGCGTCGTATTATTAAAAAATTTCCACCTGAGCTTGCGTTTGTTATATATTTATCAGCAAAAAATATTATATGACATGATTCTTAGGAAAAATGTCAAATTCGGTGAAAAAAATCGTTTTTTCACTAATTTTCTCTAATTTTGCCAATAACTCGAAAACAGTAGGCTGTGGAATTTTGACGTCTTCGAGAGAGTTGTTTATTTTATCAAAATGAACAACTTTGCCGAACACGCAAAGTCTCTAGAACGTCACAGTAAAAAGTAAGATTGTGGCACCACCTATGCGGACGATTTACGAACTATCCGTTTATGTCAGTAGATGGTCCTCGTTGTTACAAAAAACTTTACCGAAGACACCAAATACCAGAAACGCTTCGTTACCGAGTTATTAATTTTGTCCCGCCAGATTGCGTCCCTGGCCCATAGTGCAATGTCATCATGTCACCATAATTGTAAATTCGGGGAAATAGCATTCGGGGTGATGGAATTTGGGGTAATGATACATTCGGGGTAATGGAATTCGGGGAGACAGCATTCGGGGAAATGGGATTCTGGGTAAAGGGGTAGAATCGTAGTGGCCTCCTCCAGGTCCTGTTGTAGGATGAGACCATTTCTGTTTCGCTAGGTGTTTCTCCATGTTTCGTGCCTTGTGTTCAGGTCTCCAGCCAGGATGAACTGCCCCTGCCGCCGTGTCAGCTTAGTGAGGTCTAGCTTTAGCGCCGCCGATGTTCCGTCGTTTATGGTAGCTTACTTCGGGCAGTACGCCGCGATGATCTTGATTGGGCCGTTGGAGGTTTCCACCAGATCACCAACGGCCTCGATGACTTGGAGCTGGAAACTCGGCAGCAGGGTGCAGCTACGCCACCACCATGTTGTACACCAGGGCGATCCAGTCTGAAGACGGAGTGCTCCGGCAGGTAAAAACTTACGGACGGCTTCAGATGAGTTTCCGTAATAAATGCGATGTCGATTCGGTTGGCTTCTAGAAAATCGATGAACTCTAGATGTTTGGCCGCCAGGGAGCGGGCGTTCCAATTAACAACCTTGACGTTGATTGTTGAAGCTCAGGAACATTTATTTATTTATTTAGTTATTTGATTAATTCATCTGACAGTTGTCTACATGAATATACTTAATAGTTATTGTAGCATCCTTGAACTAGTCACCCTCCTTTTAAAGCATCCAGTAGTCTCTCCGAAGTCAAACAGCTCTTCAACTAAAGAAAAGGTTCGCAAACATGCGGTCAGTGGTTCGTTACAGCCATAAGAAGTGCGGTGAAATCTTGTTGTCAACATAGTTGAAGACCTCAATTGCCTGCCCATTGTACGGAAGTTGACACGAGTTAGAAGCGCAGGTGCATCGATCTCTCCATTCAGCAGTTTAGCAACGAAAATAGATTGTTGGATACTTCGCCGTCGCTGCAGTGAGTCAAGTCCTAGAAGCCGGCATCGCTCATTATACGGTGGTAGGTTTTGTGGATCTCGCCAAGGCAGACTTCGTAGCGCAATACGGATGAATCTGCGCTGAATACGCTCGATTCTGATATTCCATGATAGATGATAAGGAGTCCATATAATCGAAGCATTTTCGAGTATTGGACGTACTAATGCACAGTAGAGAGTTTTGAGGCAGTGCGGGTCAGTAAACTCACGAGAAACTTTCGTAACAAAGCCAAGTTGACGAGATGCTTTTGAGATCATGCTCGAAATATGTTGATTGAAGCTGAGTTCAGCATCCAGGATGATACCTAAATCACTTATCTGATCGACTCGTTCAAGTACGTTCCCTTCAATGCGATAATCAAAGATGATGGGATTTTTTGATCTATGGAATGTTATAACCATGCATTTAGAAACGCTTATTAAAAGCTTGTTCAATCTACACCAGTCTGCAAAAGTATTTATCAGACCTTGAAGCCGCGTACAGTCCTCAACAGATTTGACAGTGAGAAAAATTTTCAGGTCATCGGCATATATAAGTACGTATTCGGAACCCAAAAGAAGTGCAACATCGTTAAAGAACAATGCGAAAAGCAGAGGGCCAAGGTTGCTTCCTTGTGGGACACCTGAACTATTGCTGAAAGCACGCGAAACAGCGGAATCAAGCTTAACTCGCAGAATTCGGTTAGATAAATAGCTTTCCAACCATGACAAAAGTCGATCAGATATGCCAATGCGAGAAAGTTTACACAGAAGAATACGGTGATCTATAACGTCGAAGGCGGCCTTCAAGTCCGTATACACAGCGTCAACCTGCGCTTTAGTTTCAATCTGTGAGATGCATGCGCTGGTGAAATCGAGCAAGTTTGATGTGACAGATCTCCCTGGCATAAATCCGTGCTGATTCACTGAGATGTAGCTCTTGCTGTAGTTGAGAATGACACTGCTGACAATAATTTCAAACAGCTTCGATCCGGCAGAAAGGCTCGTTATTCCTCTGTAGTTCTTCACATTTCTTTTATCACCTTTCTTGAAAACGGGAAACATGAAAGATTGTTTCCACATATCAGGAAAGGTTTTCTGCTCAAAAGACGTATTGAATATACGACTTAAGGGAACGGCTAGAGAGGCAATACAGCGACAAAAAATTACTGCAGGCACACCATCTGGACCTGGTGAGTACGAACTTTTTAATTTCCTGGAGGCGGTGATAATCATATCTGACGTAATATTGAAGATATCAATGTCGACAGCGTCAGTAGGAAGATTCGATGCTGCAGCATCGGCTTCCTGTTGAGAAGTACTACCTGGTAAGAAAACGGATGCAAAAAACTCGGCAAATAACTCGCAAGATTCTTCCACTGAAGCCGATTCAGTTTCGTCGAGATAAACGTTGGACGGGATGGACGGACTATTTCGTTTTGAATTCACAAATCCCCAGAAATTTTTTGGGTCTCTACGAATGCCATCTTGAACGCGCGAAACGTGTGACTTATACAAGATAGTATTCAACCGATGATAAGAGTCAGCAGCTGTTTTGAAGGCTCGTTGATTTTCGGCAGACCGATGTCTACGAAGCTTTCTTTGTTTGGCATTCCGATCACGCTTCAACCTACGCAGTTCTGAAGTGCTCCATACTGGTTGAACTGGTGGCCTTTTTACAGGGAGGTTGTCATTAAGCCAAGAGCAAATAGCGCGACAGAAACGCTCCGTCATTTCGTTCACATCATGTACATTCAACAGCTCGTTCCAATTCACGTTTGACAAGTATTCGGTAAGCGCAACAAAATCGAGCCGACGATAGTTTAGCACTCTGGATTCTCGATGACTAGAAATGCTACGTTGCGTTGATGAAGCAGCCACGGAAATATCTAACGGAGGGTGATGAGGATCGATAGGCAGTAACGAAAAGTCAGGTCTCAAGACGTTGATGTCTCCGGAAGTGGAAAATACAAGGTCCAGAACTCTGCCGAGATGATTGAGATGGTTGTTAGCTTGTGTCATGTTGAGGAAGTCGAAACCATCGACTAAAGCAGCGGCGGCAGGGGGTAGGACCTGAGAACCGTTGGGGTGAAGTCCTTCGGTACCAACCGTCCATGACAATCGCGGTTGATTGTAATCCCCGCATACTATAACTTTATCATCCGAGGAGCTATTGTCACACAGCTCTTGCACAGATGCGATATGTGCCTCAATGGTTGAAACATCCTGGCTTCGATCAGGGGGAATGTAGACCACCATCAGTTTCAGCTTTTGTCCCTTGATGATAGATGATACGCAAATTTGTTCCAAGTTTTGGCCGTTACTTAGTTCAATCAATGAGCTAGGATACTGCTGACCAACAGCAATGAGACAGCCACCGAAACATGTCTTATGGCTATTTCTGGTGCTGCGATCACAGCGGTATACATTGTAGATAGTACCAAAGAGCTGTATAGAGTTGATGCAATCGTCTAAACCAGTTTCAGTTAAAATAATGACATCGAGGTTGCAGTCATTGGTGGCGAGGTAGAAATCGTCAATCTTCGTTCTTAACCCACGAACGTTCTGGTAATACAGCCAAATGTTGTCAACATGAAACGGAGAACTGGTAGCGATGATAGTATTGTCGACAGGGAGTGATGAGCTAGAAGCGGTCATTACATCAACGATTGCATTGTTCGATAAAGTAGCGTACTTGCCATTGACGGAAGATTGGAAAACCCCTGCACCACTCCCGCACACAGGACTGAGACGGCTGTCGATCGCTGGCTGAGTTAGCTCGACTGTGGCGGGGGGCTCTGGGGCTTCCATGATGCTAGTGTAAGTGCGTCCCAGTATTTGAAAATCGAGTAGCGTTGTAGGCGGTGATGGAAAGCTAGAATTGGTGAGCGCATCAGGAATCATACTGCACATGTTGGATGTATACTTGCCAGAGTAGGCGGCTTGGAAGAGCCCTATCCCAAACCCAGTCACAGGACCGGGACGGCTGATGATCGATGGCAGTAAAGGCTCGACTGCGCTGGGCTGGTTAGGGCCTTCCATAAGACTAGCGGATGTGCGTCCCGGAGTAAATGATGCTTCGTCAAATTGATTAAAATTGAAGTTCGGGTCAGAAACGATGGACACATGGTTGATAAGGTCAGGTGATAGTAAAATACGACGACTGGATGTGCCTCTGCTGGAAGCGGGAAATTGATCAGGAAGTGCTTGCTCTTGAAAGTAGTTGTACTTGCCTGGGGATGCAGACTGGAGAACCTCTTCAACAGTTTCGACATCAGGACCGCGACGACTCTGAAGACCGATGACAGCAAAAGGCAGGACTGAGTCGTACTGAGAAGAGGTCTCCAAAGTGCTCTCTACGATGCGTCGCGGTTGCTTCCTTCGTCCAGTAGAGTGTGTACAAAGAGGTCAATTCTCGGTGGCCTCCATGGATGCTTGTTGAGGAGTTTCTTCAGCGTCAGACGTAACGATAATAGAAGGAGTACTTGGTTCAGGCATCCAATAGTTTCCACGACGACTGTCTTCAAATTCTCGGAAGAGAATACCTTTAGGCCATGAAGAAGGATCCAGCGCTACAGCACGAAATTTAGGATCGACGCCAACTTTGAACGAAATGAAGTTCAGAGAATTTACATCGGTTCCCTGCTTAACCAATGGCACAGCCTTCGCCGCCTCGCATTGTAAGCACTCTCGTGCTAATTTTTCAACAGCTTCGTAATTCACACTGGGATGTAAGCGAGACAAGTAAACCCAAAACATGGTGGAGGGTACTGGTACAGTTGCAACACCATTGTTATCAGCGATCCTAGTTCCCCCGACAAGTGATTTAGCGGGCTGATTATCATTGTCAATCCGGCGACGTTTCATCGCGCGACGTTCAGCGGAGATGGGCATTGATGGCGTGATAGAGTTGATTCGATTCGAAAGATGAGCAATTTGTTGGCTATGTTTGACGAGTTCATTTTTCAGTTCGGTGTTCGCCACCTCTTGATTTTTGGTAAGTTCACAAATCGCATCACCAACAGAAGAGACGGCATTACGGAAACGTACAAGCTTCATTAATTTTGCACATTCATCACACATCGAATACAAATTGGTCGCATCAGAAATGGATTTGGCAAAATTTTTATCAATATTTGCGCATCTGAGGTGGACGATATGATCGCAGAAGCCCATACACGTGATCACTTCATCGTTACGCTTAATTGCTTTGGCGCAACGACCGCAAGCGGTGGACATGTCGTAAATACTCCTGAGCCTTTCTACACACGAAGAACAAATTGCTAGCTGTGGATGGTTATGGTTGAATGTGTATCACCACTATCACACTACCATAAGTATTCCTCGCTAGTCGATGAAATCGATGGAACTCCAGAGCTTGCAGTTAAAGCTTGTGTAACCCACCAACAGATGTCTTTCAGTGGAAAATCGGTATGGGGCAGGTAAGCTTTTGTGAACAAGTGGAGCAAACAAAACACAGTTCACTCGCAATAAGTGATAATGTATCACGACGGCAATGGACACTAATTAACACACGAGTACAATTCACAGAGTCACACCAAACATACGAAAACAAAATAGCGGTTTTATGACGCCGATTTCACTTTCTAATGAGTTAAAAACTCCGGGCCGAAAAACAGCATACAAACATTCAACAGTGATGCCAGACAAGCATCTGCATCATCATTTTATACATCTCAGCAACGAGAGCGGCGAGATGTGCAATCGTGCTGGACACAGATGTTGGAAGGGCCTCCGGTTGCTGGAAGCCTTGGTGGACTGGTTCTGGACCACTATTCGGATTGCCCCACCTGAATCCGGGCGGGATGCCACCAGGGGGAGCTCTTGGCGGTGAACGTGAACGTTGCCAACCGGAGGATGACATCGGTAGCTCGAGGAACTCGTCGAGGTTGATGAGGTTTGGCTTCTTCTTCTTCTGCTGATTCGGCCGGTTCCTTGTTGTTGCTTGCTTCCGAGTTCATTGGTACCGTAAAACGGAGTAACTTTGATAGTTTTTTCGAAGAAAACTTGAATATTTAGGCATGCTGTTTCAAAGAATTTTAATTTATATTTTCAAAACAAATACTGGTATCTTAACTATCAATTGCAGTAGATAGGCTGCCAAGAGATTTATTCTGAATGGATATATTATTTTTCATATAATCGAAAGTCGGTTTTCTGTTTTGGGGTAACTTTGATAGGGTAAGTGTACCATTAGTGGTGCACCTAAGGGAAAACTGCTAAAACACGGTGTTAAGATCATGAAATATATGATTTTAACGTATCATTCGATAGATCTCAAATCCTTCTATCATTCAAATGTATAAAAATCACGATTCATTTGAAATTTCCCTGCAAAAAGCCTTGCACCAATAATAGGAACACTGTTCCTTTAGTGGAGGTATATTTTAAGGATGGTTCCTTTAGTGGCGCAAACCATTGATTTCTTATGGGACCCTCCACTATGGGTACTGATGCACCACTATAGGTGCAAAGGAGCAAAAATGTTAAGCAAAATAATTGTTTTAAATAGTTTTACGGTTAAATTTCATGAATATTATTCGATTACTTGTATCATTTTCGCATCGTACATAATACAAAAATATCACATAATCATTTATTAGCGCGAAACATGCCAAAACACACTACCTCCACTATTGGAGCTACCTCCACTAAGGGAGCGCTTGCCCTAGTGGAGTATAAATCGAACAAAATTGAATCAATTACAGAACATTTATAGGGCGTTGCATACCTCTAGGCGTTTAACACTATATGAAAATTTTTGATTTAGATCACAAAAATGATCCCTGTTTGTAAAAATGGCTTTCGCTAAGAAATTTGAGACCGAATTCATGTTCTACTACAACTAGTCTGTCATGGATAAGCGACGATCTCATTATGACTCCATCAATTAGTGATCGTAGAACAGATTGTTTGTGAGCGTTTCAAAAATGCTAAAATCTTATAGATTTTTAATATTTGCATATAAGTCTTCAAATGTGCTTGATTCCAGCGAAAATAGCATTGATATGAAGTGTCATATTAATACTCTTTACTTTTGCATTCGCTTTGCTTAATTGATTAATGGAAGCTTTGTTATTTCGTTAAGTGTGTCGTAGGTCTCGCACTACCAAAGTTACCCGCATTATCAAAGTTACCCCGTTTTACGGTACTCCTCGAGCTTCGGGCACCGCTTGTCGGTCGACATGTGCTGTCCAGAACAGTTGGCACATCTGAACTCACAAGCACCCTCGAGAACGCAGTTTTCGGTCCAATGCTCCTGTGAACAGAAGTTGCACCTTGGCTTCAAGATGCAGTTGCGGGTGCCATGGCCAAAGTTGAGGCACCACATGCACTGCGTCACGCTGCGATTTGGTCCACGGTACGCTTCCCACTTGACAATGCAGTCGTTGAGGGTGGGCACTGCTTTCAGTGCTCCAAGAGTGGCACTTCCCTTCGCGAAATGTACCAGGTACAGGCAATCGCGATACTTCGTCGACGAGGTTGCCGCCCTCCTGTTGATGTTGAAGACTGCCAACGGTTGTATCTTGTACACATCCTTTAACTCGCACAGGATTTCGTTGGTGTCCATTTGCGAGAGACCGCGAACAACGGCCTTGAATGGTTTCTCCGCTGCCACATCGTGGGTGAAGAATTCTGCACCAGACTTGGAGAGGTAAGTTTTCGCCTTGCTGAATTCCTGATCCGATTTGACGATGAGCTTAATGCCCATTCCGGTGAGCTGGAATTCGGCTCGGACGTTGATGGCTTGCATCACTTTCTTCAGCTTCTCGAGCGGAAGAGATTTCACCACCAACGGGGGCAGCTTCTTCTTCATCGGGGGAGAATTCGCCTTCACTGTACCGCTGACGATCGCTCTCGCTTCGACCTGGGAACGATATATATAGTAGGCTTGCTGAGGCAGCTCGCATTCACCGATTCCAATGGGGAATCGGCGCTGATCATCGGACACGCTGCATGAAGGCAGCTTGGAAGCAACCAGTTTGCAGTCCACTGCAACACGTCGCAACAATATATTGTTATTGCAATAACTGTTCATGATAACCGCTTTAGGTTGTATCAAAGAAAAGAAAAAGTCGAAAACATATTAAACTAATGAAAATAACACGAAATTAATAGGTAGTTGCTAATTCAACATTTTCACCAGCACTCCATCAACCGCAAAGAGCTACACAAACCTTCAACCTCCATGAATGATTAATTAGCCACCACTTCGCTTCGGAAAGATACAACATCAACCCAAGTGCCACACTTAGAGGACTCTTCTCTCCTCTCGAACTGTGGGGCCCAGAAGGGTACAAGCGTCGCAGCCTCCGAAGGACGTGCGATTTATTTGGAATGTAATTAGCACCTTCTCGGATCGTAAGGATGAGTGAGTAGACAGACTTTACACGCTGTTATTATGCAAATAAGTCCGGGAAAGCTTTGCAGCCGCCTTCGCCACCTTCACCAACGTCATCATCATCATCAACGCAACCGAAGTAGTATCTCATCAGATTCTAATAATTTACAACGACATGCTAAACCTCCTCCGGAGCACGGATTTTTAAAATTCACTTTCATCTTCGCTTCACTTGGAGTGGAAACCACTCGAAATCCATCAGCGCTAACCTAACGTGTAACGTGGAAAACGGTCAAAAGTGGGAGCGTTTCTCAGATGAGGTTAATTTTTAATTACATATTCTATGGCTGTTTCCAATGGAGGATAATGACGCATGACTTACTGGATTTATAGAAATAAAAGAAAGTGTGAGAGAAGCAGTCCAAGTTGGTGTAAGATTTACTGATAAAATTTTTATTGGGTTACGTTTGATGGATTCTAAGTTTTTTGATATTTTGAATGGTAAAGAGGACGAGCTGTTTAGCTTTCTACCAGTCAATAACAAACATATGGCAGTTATCACTGAAACTTATTTGAAACCTGGATTCAAACTCAAAAGGAATACGAACTTTTTTGTTTATCGTAATGATCGACTTGATGGGGTATGTGGGCGAGTGGCAATCATCATCTGTTGAAACACAGCTTGATAAATATACTTTCATAGCAATCTATTTGTTTTTCCAATGCACTACTGGGCAGCAAGTTAATTTGCTTCAAAATGATTTGCGGAAATTGACTCGCAATAAGTCAATTTTTGTTTCATTGGTGACTTTAACGCCAACAATCGCTCTTGGAATAATTCTCAAAGCAATTCCAACGGCAGCACTTTATGTGACGAGTGTTCTTCTAGATATTTCTCAATTCAATATCCTGATAGTACTACTTGTTTTTTCTCTTCTAGAAAACCCTTCTACGACTGATTTGGTCTTAACCGACTCTAGTCACCTTTGTAGCCAACTGGTTACTCACTTTGATTTTGATTCTGATCATGTCCCTGTTACATTTCAAATATCCTATGAAGCGATTCTCAATCCTATCATTTCAACCAATTCAATTATTTACGAACCGACTGGAATACATATGAAACAAACATCTATAGTAATCATGAGGTTATTTTTTGCAGATTCCATTGTTGAAGCAAGGGGCATTGCAATACCAAAAATGTGAAGTAAAATTCGAATCCGTGATTATAGACGATGATCTTAAACTCTTGATTCGTTTTAAGAACTTGAGGAGAAGGCAATTTCAACGCACTCGCGATTCTGTTACAAAAACTATATGATAATATTAGCATTAAGCATTTCGCACAAATTCGTAGGTGGTACAGTCCTAGACCATTGTATGAGGGTTGCCTCCTTCCCGTTCGTTACCAAAGTGAGAAGTTTAGGACTAACCTCTAACTCTTTGACGCATCTTCCAATAGTCGAGAGCTGTCCTGGCCACGTCCTTGCGAAAGCTGGGGAATGGGAAAGGATGATTGATTGAACACCTACTTAAGAAAGATGCAGAGAACTCTACGACCTCTCATAGGTGTTACGGGATGTTGTGGAATGTTGATGGAAAGGGTAGTGCCATAGGATACGTTCTGGCCGACAAATGTTTAATATTTACGCATTGTTATCATGCGCTGCTGATCAGAACAAACTCACAAAATTCCTTTTTCGAAACTACTCTGCAATCCGTCGCTCCACCAGCAATGAACACTGACAATCTTTCAGACTTCTACCATCACAAAATACTCGTTCTTCGCTTTTCACTTTTTCGAAAGATTCGAATTGTTCCACTAGCTATAACTTTGATTCCTCCGTCAAAATGAACCTTTTTGCACGAGGAACTGCCTGGTGTCATAATCAGCTTCTGTATTGACTACTTCACTGAATCATTTGTGCAAAATACGTAACACGATACAGCATGTTTCGGAGTACTTCTTAAAACTTTGTTTTTGGAATTTTTGGCTATAAAACACTTTTTACTTCCACACAACATTTCATTGCTCGGAGCCCTTTAATTCACACTAATCACAAGCAAACAAAAAATCCGGGTGACGTAGTGTCGGCCAAATTACTGCAAATCTCGTGAAAATCTCGAAAATCTAGCCCGCAGAACAGCACAAAATTAATATTTTCAAAACTAAAACAAGTGGCGTAGCGCCATCAGCCGATTCTATTTTTCGCCACGCAACCGAAACAAATGTGACAGAAAATGCAAAACGCAACCGCCCGCGCGCACGGCTTGCTGCGATCCAGGGTGGGTGTATGGCTGTCAACTACAAACAAAGCTCGGCTCACAATCATCTCTCACGCGGGCCGACCCAAACAGCACAGGTCGAAAACACGGGCCATGCCAGGCAGCAAATGCGGATGCTTTTCAACACTCAAACAACGGGATGTCTAGCAGCGTTGTGAGCCACACGAACACACCCACAAAACATGAACGGTAGGCGCACCTCGTTGCGTATACCCCCCTGCTGCGATCTCCCCCAACTATATGACAAAAAAAATAAATAAATAATCGTTTACTCAATTGAGAAACAAAAACTTTGAAAATAAAATTCTCAATTGGATCTTGGCTTTAAGTCCTTTTGAAAGTTATTGTAAATTATGAAAAAAAAATCAAGAAGGCAATTCCGGCATTGAACGCCATTTAGTTTTCCCTTGCTAAATAATAATAAATCAAAATTCCACGAATGGTATAAACCCAACTTTGCCTACATCATCAAACACATATGGTGCTCAAAATTAACTACGCAAACTTTCTCTTCACAGATGGAACAATAGTAATTCGAAAATTTAGTGCCAAATGTATAGGACTGAAAAACCACATTAGGTGCCATAACAGCGTACCTGTGGCAAACATCTGTTGCAGCTGACTCACTTGGTCTGTAATCCCTCTTACCTTAAAAATTCGCACACATTTTACAGCAAATAAACATCATTTTCACGAGTTAGGAGAAAAGTTACTCTTCTCGGGATGTTTTTCGGCTTTATACCAACACTTACCGACAATCGGTTGGTCGGCGGAGGATAATTATTTGCAAACTAAATTAGCATAGATATTTTGGGCACAGTACAACGTTGCTGATTGTGCTCGATTTGAAATTGCAGGAATATTCTCGTTGTCGAATCAAGGATTTCTCCAGTTAAGATACCGCCGTGCGGGGTGACATTGACCGCCTCTTTCGATGCATCTTATGGCTAGCAGGAACGTCAAAAAAACTAATGTTTGACCACACTGAGCCAGAAATTGCGTACGAATTTCATAAGAGAAGGCCTGTTGTGAAATTTTATAAGAGTCTCGAATGAAAAACAAAATAATTTTTATGTCGTTATTCCATAAGAGAATCTTGTGTACCTCATACGTTCCGTTTCCACAGTGCATCTATTGGCTATTTATCACGTATTCTTTAAGCTTGACCCATTGTTTTCATTGTTCTGGCATTAGCTTGCTGTAAAAATATTGGCCCAAAGTTGCCCTTATGGACCAATGTTACCCCGCCTTACGGTACTAAAATACATACACTCCAACCTCTTTTTACGACCGTTATCGGGAGGTCGTAAAAAAAATCGGTCGTATAAAAAATCAGGGTTATAATTATGTTTTTGAAAAATGCAACGTCTAGATGCGGGATTACTGATTCGACATATTCGGCAAAGTTGAAGCATGGGTTGAGAACATTCCAAAATGGCCGTTCAAGTTTTCATATTTTGGTAATAGATGGCAACACTGCTCGATTGTTATCAAAAGAGCCAATTTTATGGGGGTGTGATATGCAAATACCAAAAAATTTGAAAGATAACGATACCGAATGTTCACCAAAATTGAAGGAAGTGTTGCGTGCCATACAGTCCGCCGAATCACAAATATTCATGTGGCTGGCAACACTGTTTAAGAATAATAAAGTAAAGATCAAAATCAACTTGAGCGGAACAGAAAAATATAATGCTTAGCAACATAGCAATACTCTTCAACTGTAATCCAGTTTTTCATGAGGGGTTCAAAATTTTTTTTCGTAGCTGGCAACACTGCTTAAGTGAAATTGCGCCACCAGGCAGTACAAGTGTGCATGCAACTATTGTTTTGCGGATATCTCAGTAACCTGACCACTTAGAAAGATGGCGTCTTCGGCAAAGTTGTTCAGTAGCTCAAGGACTATCATTCTAAAAGCTATGAGATTCAAAATTTTGCCACTAGGCGGCGCTAGTGAGCATGAAACTTTTGTTTTGCAGATATCTCAGGATCCTGGCCACTTAGAGAGATGCCGCCTTTGGCAAAGTTGTTCAATAGCACAAGCGCTATCATTATAAAAGTTATAAGACTCGAAATTTTGTCACCAGGCGGCGCTAGTGTGCATGAAACTTTTGTTTTGCGGATAGCTCAGGATCCTGGCCACTTAGAAAGATGGCGTCTTCGGCAAAGTTGTTCAGTAGCTCAAGGACTATCATTATAAAAGCTATGAGATTCAAAATTCTGCCACCAGGCGGCGCTAGTGAGCATGAAACTTTTGTTTTGCGATTATCCTAGGATCCTAGCCACTTAGAAAGATGGCGCCTTCGGCAAAGTTGTTCAGTAGCTCAAGCGCTATCATTATAAAATTTATGAGATTCGAAATTTTGCCACCAGGCGGTGCTAGTGGGCATAGAATTCTTGTTTTGCGGATAGCTCAGGATCCTGGTTACTTAGAAAGATGGCGTCTTCGGCAAAGTTGTTCAATAGCTCAAGGACTATCATTAAAAAAGCTATGAGATTCTTAATTTTTGCCACCAGGCGGCGCTAGTGGGTATAGAATTTTTATTTTGCGGATAGCCCAGGATCCTGGCCACTTAGAAAGATGTCCTGATCCACTTTGCCGAAGGCGCCATCTTTCTAAGTGGCTAGGATCCTGAGCTATCCGCAAAACAAACATTCTATGCTCACTAGCGCGGCAGGGGGCAAAATTTCGAATCTCATAACTTTTATAATGATAGCGCTTGAGCTACTGAACAACTTTGTCAAAGACGCCATCTTCTCTAAGTGGTCAGGATCCTGAGCTATCCGACAAACAAATAATCTATGTTCACTAGCGCCACCTGGTGGCCAAATTTCGAATCTCATAAATTTTATAATGATAGCGCTTGAGCTACTGAACAACTTTGCCGAAGGCGCCATCTTTCTAACTGGCCAGGATCCTGAGATATCCGTACAAAAGTTTCATGTTCACTAGCGCTGCCTGGTGGCAAAATTTTGAACCTCATAGCGTTTATAATTATTATTATTATTATTTGTATATTTCATCCGACTTTTGAGTCTTAATGAATAAAATCTTAGAACTAGTTATAAACATATCGCAAAAGCCTTGTCTTGAATTTCTTGGTCGTAATATTAAAATCGAACAGATGAACAACTTCGTTAAAACACTCCATCATTGATCGCACTGGTTCTTGGGAAGCGTAGTCTCGTCGTCTGAATGGCAATCGAAGAAACTCGGGACGGCGAATGGCGTAGTTTGGAGTATTGAAGCTAATCATTTGAAGCAAGTTCGGCGCATCAATCTCCGCAGCTATTAGTTTAGCTACAAACAGAGCTTTAGCCCGTTTTCTTCTTTGCTCCAATGTTTCAATTCCTATCAGAAGACAGCGACCCTCGTACGGTGGTAGATTTAGTGGATCACTCCATGGCAAGTTTCGTAGTGCAAATCTGATGAACCGTTTTTGAATGGATTCTATACGGGAAGCTACAGTGCTGTGGTAGGGATCCCAAACAATTGAAGCGGTTTCAAGGATTGGTCGAACAAGACTAACGTACAACGATTTGAGCGTGTACGGGTCTCTAAACTCTTTGCTCAATTTGCACATAAACCCTAATTGGCGACGTGCTTTGTCGATGATCTCTTCATGGTGATTCCTGAATGAAAGAGTGGAATCCAGACACACGCCAAGGTCTCGAATAATTTGAGTTCTGTTTAACAACTCTCCGTCGATAGTGTAGTCAAACGACACATGACTCATTTTTCGATGGAAGCTAACAACGAAGCACTTGGAAATACTAAGCTGCATCCTGTTGACACGACACCACGATACGAACTTGTTAAGGAGAGTTTGGAGCTTATGACAGTCTTCTTTACCATTTATCAGAACGTAAAGCTTCAAATCATCTGCATATACCAGGCAGAAGCCGTCTCCAATATGTATAATAGCGTCGTTCATAAACAGCGAGAACAAAAGCGGGCCCAAGTTGCTTCCTTGAGGAATACCAGAACTGCTCACAAACCATCGTGAAATAGAAGATCTTATTTTTACAGCCAGCTTCCTATCGCAGAGGTACGAACGAAGCCATTCAACAAAACTAGGCGAACATCCAAGCTTGCCCAACTTTGCAAGCAATATGTTGTGATCAACCTTGTCAAACGCTGCTTTCAGATCCGTGTAAATTACATCTACCTGCCGGCCTTGTTCGATATTCCGTAGACAAAACGAGACGAATTCACTCAAATTTGTTGATACACTTCTTCCTGGATAAAATCCATGCTGGCTCGTAGAGATATAATGTTTCGTCTGGCAATACATGTAATCCGACACAATAATCTCAAATAACTTTGAGCACGCGCAAAGCGACGTAATACCACGATAACACCGTACATCATTTTTACTGTCCTTTTTATGCACCGGAAACATAAACGATGCTTTCCAGCGTGTAGGGAAGGTACAGACTCTCAGTGAAAGATTGAAAAGATGAACTAGAGGCTCCAGTAATTCTTGACTGCATTTTTTCAGGATACACGAGGCAATTCCGTCAGGTCCAGGAAGATATGATGATTTCAACTTCTTCGTCGCTTTCTGCATTGCTTCAATTGAGACTTCGAATGTAGCTACTTCTACACATCCAGCAGGAGTCAATTCCATGGCAGCATCAGTGCTTCCAGAGTTCGAATCAAACATGGAACTAAAAAAAGAAGCGAACAATTCGCATTTGTCCAACGAAGTATTGGCACGTTTTTGATCCAGATACATTGAAGACGGCAAACCAGTTTCTTTGCGTTTGGATTTTACGAAGTTCCAAAAACATTTCGGATTGTGTTTTAAATTCTGTTCTGTGGAGGCAGTGTGTTCTTTGTATTGCTGTGTGCATTTGAAATGCAAATATCAAATGCGGGAACACCAAATGCGGTAAGATCTTTCATAAGGAAAGCGAAGTCAAATATAGCTTTTCTTTGCTAGGTTGGCGGTGTTATGGATCACGGTTGCTAGGTATCCTTTGATTAGTTTATGTTACCGCGTTTGGAACGCATTTGAACAAGATTTGCACGTCAAACGCAAACAGCAATACAATCTGCAATTCAAACTGCGGTATTGGCGACTCGCCAAATGAAATGCCAACTTCACCATCAGCATGAGTTGAGTTTTGAGAGTTCAATTGGTCCTGTAGGTAGCGTTTTATACTCCGACCGTTCAGTTCAGATCGGCAGTCATTGCAAATGAACATCGCCTTTCCTTGCGACAGTATATCTCGATTGGCTCGATGATTGAATCCACAACACTGCTGACTAATGTGAAAAAAGGCATCACAGAAGCCACACCGTACGGGTTCAATATCATTCACCTCCAGTTTGCATTCTTTGCAATGCTTCTTTTCCATCGCCATTGCTCTTGGTTAGTCGGGAGATCGAGTCAAATTAATTCCGTGTTTTCAGCAATTTCACGGTCGATTTTTGGTTGTCCAATACACACAAATGGTTCACCTTTTCACGAAACGACAAATGTGATAAATTGAACAAAATTTAAATTACGTTTTCATGACGAAAAACATCAAAATAGCCGGCGACTAAGATACGTGACTGTTTACAACAAATACACAGTGGGAGTGATAGGATAGCGCTTGAGCTACTTTGTCGAGAACGCCATCTCTCTATGTGGTCAGGATCCTGAGCTACCGGGAAAACAAAAATTCTATGCTCACTGGCGCCGCCTAGTGGCAAAATCTCGAATCTCTTGGCTAGAATAATGATAGTCCTTGAGCTACTGAATAACTTTGGCGAAGACGCCATCTTTCTAAGTGGCTAGGATTCTGAGCTTTTCAGGGCCATCAATTTAGTGAAAAAGATTTAAAAGAGAAATATTTCCGACTTTATTTATGAATTTTTATATTCAATTTCACAGCTTCATACAAAATTTCATTTGTCATGAATAATTTATGACTCAACAATTTGAGACTGTACTCGCGTACGCTGCTGCAGTGCCATCGGGGTGAGTGCTCAACATTTCACAACGATTGTAAAATAGAGTGGCGTTTCCAACAACGTCTTCGATGTTCCATATTTTGTGGGAACACATTGATTAGGAAAATTATCACATGTAACAAAACTGCGACATTTATAGAATGCTTTTGAAAAGACGTTCTCATTGAACAATTCTAATAATTTTGGCACCCTTGGATCAGAAATTTACCTTCATAATAAAGAAAACTATTGATTATCAATAGCTCGTATTGAATATTTAGTTTATGTAAACCCTTCCAACAATTCACGTTAGGGGCGATCCATTTATTACGTAAGACAATTTTCGGGGTTTTTGGAACCGCCCTCCCCCTATGGTAAATTTTTTTGTATGAAAATTAAAAATAAATTGTATGGCGCGTAAGAAATCTCAGACACCCCCGAGTAACACACATGTTATAATTGAGGCAGAATAACTCTTATGTGACCAGATCTGGTTATATACGAGTTATTTTGCCTCAATTATAACATGTGTGCTACTAGGGCCACCCCCCTCCCCCCTAAAACCCTTACATAATTAATGGACCGCCCCTTAGACCAATTTCTCACGCAATTTTTAAGTAATTCTAAGCCCAACACATGATTGACACAAACTCATTTCCCAGATTGGTCGATCAGAAAACGAGGAGCACAAAAGGGAGGAGCATCGTCTGTTATTCTAAGGTTTTAACCCGTAGGCTACGGGGCTGACAACCAAAATTCAAATTGCTCGTATTTGAGCATAACTCCATATTTTTCAGTGAAATTTTGAGGATTGATTCACTGATAGGGTGTCAATGCTAGTAATGGACCCCTTAGTAGCTGAAATTCATTCTCGACGCCTTTCCACAATTATATATCAGGCAGATATACGTTTTGTAGAGTCTAATAACAAGTTCAATGTCTTTACTTCACAGTACACCCATGCAACATACAAAATCATACGATTTTCCCAGAGAAATATACATTTGGAAAACTGTTGTCCGAATGCCTATTATGGACCCTCCCGGGGTCCATAATAGGATTGTTTACAAATTTGACGTTGCGTATTATGGACCCTCCATTTGATTCCCATGTAATCCGGCTCGCTGCCGACGTGCCTATTATGGACCCACCTGGAAATGCGTATTATGGGCCCTCTTGTGTGGTTTCATTTACAAAACTGTTCAAATATCTGTATTTATGCGCCTCAAACCAAATATTTTGCCTGAAACTGCTGACTAACAATGCAATCGAAGTTCCCCCGGTGGATTTTCATAGGAATAAGGTTGCTTTGATTGTTAATTTTATGTTTTTCTGTAGGGGGTCCATAATACGCAAAGGGTCCATAACCGGCATCGACTCCCTAGTTGTAGTTTCATGAGTGAGGGGAAAGTATAGATTCAGAGTATTGTGGACAAAGTTATTCCAGAACATCTCTGGATCAGGTAGGGTAAAAATCACATAAACTTCCTCTTAGAACTCATTTATCGTTTGGAAACGAAATGTTTTCATACAAAAAGTTAATAGACCCGCTATTTGCAATAAGTTACGATGCTGCAGGACATTAAGAAAAAATAAAATTAACCTAGAACAATGCTAAGGCCTCCAAAACATTCTGAAGTTTTGATCGTAATCTACACAGGTTCATAAACTATTTTAAGCGAGTGATGTTAACTTTTAGTGGTTTACAGCACTCATTTAGCCTTAACAGACGTGTTCACAAATTTTGACAAGATATTGGATATTGGAAGCCATCCAAATTAACCTGGAGTTCAGGTCATTTTGATCTATCAAATCTACTACAGTTTATACTCACCCAATTCCCGTGAAACCTTCTTGATCCTATCCATAAAGCTTTATATGACTCGAAAAATGTACTGCTATGAATATTGAACATCTTAAGGTCTTCAGAACATACTGAAGTTGTGGGTATCAATTTCTATATGCAGCTTGACTTATTATTCAAACAAAATGTTTTCAATATATCCATACTTGATCGCAAATCTCCGTTAGAGTTAAAAAAAAATGTTTCAGACGTTTTCACAAATTTTGACAAGATATAGGATATTGGAAGTCATCCAAATCAACCTGGAGTTCAGGTTATTTTGATCTATCAAATCTACTATAGTTTATACTCACCCGATTCCCGTGAAACCTTCTCGTTCCTATCCATAAAGCTCTATATGACTCGGAAAATGTACTGCTATGAATATTGAACATCTTAAGGTCTTCAGAACATACTGAAGTTGTGGGTATCAATTTCTTTATGCAGCTTGACTTATTATTCAAACAAAATGTTTTCAATATATCCATACTTGATCGCAAATCTCCTTTAGATCTTAAAAAAAATGTTTCCGACGTGTTCACAAATTTTGACAAGATATTGGATATTGGAAGTCATCCAAATCAACCTGGAGTTCAGGTCATTTTGATCTATCAAATCTACTACAGTTTATACTCACCCAATTCCCGTGAAGCCTTCTCGTTCCTATCCATAAAGCTTTATATGACTCGGAAAATGTACTGCTATGAATATTGAACATCTTAAGGTCTTCAGAACATACTGAAGTTGTGGGTATATCTCCGTTAAAGTTTTAAAAAATGTTTCCGAGCTTGTTGATTGATCTATGGTGACGTCCATAAGCCATTTGGACATTTATGGGGTGAGGGGGGGTTTGGCCGATGACCACGGTCCATACATATTTTGAAATTTTTGTATGGACAAATAATCACGAGGGTGAGAGGAGGGGGGGGGGTGTTATCCCTTGAAAATGGCCACGTGATTAATGGACAGCCCCTATGCACTCTAAACCACCTTGATGATAAGATTTACAATATCTACTGGATCTACTGGTACTGTATACCACTCGTTTTCAACATCTGATATCGCTGAATATCTAAGGACATCTGCAAAGCTTTTGAAATGTGATTAGAATGTTTATTCTTCTTTCTGGCGTTACGTCCCAATAGTGACAGAACCTGTTTCTCAGCTTAGTGTTGCTATGAGAACTTTCACAGTTATTTACTGGGATCTTTCTTTGCCTATTGATTTATATTGCATTCGTTCATTGTGTGGCAAGTACTAATAGAGGAAGATTCCCTTGTACCGGATAGCATCTAATAACGGAAACTTTCAAAACATTGAGAAATTATGGTCCAATCAAGATTGTATATTCGAAGAAAATGAATCTATTTTGAAGAATAATGTTTGCGAAGAACAACACATCCTTGAAATATGAACGCATTCTTTGAAAAACAGATGTTTGAAAACCGATAAAAAGTTGACATATGACCTTGAATTTAAATTTAATAAATAATGATTTTGATTATGGAAAAATAATTTGGGTCTCGCAAGAATAATGGAAAACCATCATAATTTGAAAGTAACAATGCATTTTGTACTATATTTGAACGAAACCCTAAGCTTGGTTTTGTTGAATAAATGCGCGTTTAGCGTTGTTTGGGCACCTTCATTCGGATATTCAATGGTTTCCACTACTTCCTGGATCTTTTTCTTGACATAATGTTGTACTTTTTCAATCTGATAGCACAAACAAATAGTCCCACCTTTATTATCCATCACACCTTAACAGTCTTATAAAGTAAACGTAATCTTGACTGAATTAGCTTTTGTTTATAATAGATAATGCCAGACATAGAATATATAAATTATATTTTTAATGGTAATTAACTTCTCAAAGTATTTCTTTTCCATTTTCTGTTCAAAAAATAATTCTAACCTATTATAACAGTGAAGTGAATCTTTATTCTGTAAAATAACGATATCTTCAAGTTTTAGTTTGAATTTAACAGCTAAATCACATTTTACATGTTCCACAGATTAATACAGGTTCATCTTTGCTACATTTTGTACATACAAATAATTGACACGCAGCGCATTTATTCCTGGTTTTTATGTCAGATTTACAGCATTCACACCTTTTTCGTTTGATACTAGGGGTCAGCAGAGTTAACACGGTATGTTGTTTTGTATTACATTTTTTGCAAATTACCACTATTGCATTCGAAACATGATTACTGCAAAACTTTTTGATGCAAATTGAGCAATTATATGTAATCTTTCGCTGCAAACAGGAAGAACAATTATGTAATTCTGAGTAATACTCTTGAATCGGTTTCTTCAAAAATGATTCCATGTTAGCCTTCAGTTTTGCCGTCAAGAATCTTTCTGACAACCTTTCTTCGACTTGCTGTGCTACTAGCTCATTACATAGGTCTTTAAGAAATAGTGATCGCCATTGGGAATTCCCCTTGTGATACTGAGGATATTTACGACGGAATATGCAACTGTCATTTAAACAAGCAATACTCAAGAGTTCCATTGCAATTTTTTTCGTCCAAACTTGAGTTTTTCTTACGCAATTTGTGGACCTTGAAATAAAATCGCCTGTGTCCACTGCTCCCTTGGTAGAATTATAATGAAGAACTACAGCGGGCTTCTTATCTTGTTCCTTCATCTGGATTTGGTTGGTGGTAAGTATGACCACTGGCTTCTTCTTCTTTCCGTCAACATATGATGTTAAACTGCATACACCATGGGTTCCTTCCAATATCGAATTGGGCTCTCGGCCTTTTACTGTTGTAAATTCCGGAGGAAGCTCTTTTCTATTATTTCTCATTGTCCCAGTAAGCATCGTTCTTTTCTTCCATAAGTCGTTTGCCAAATCAAGGGATGTAAAAAAATTATCGGTTGTAATCTTACTCCACTCTTTTGTAAATGGTTCCACCAAATCATTCACTACTCGTCTTCCTAGTCCTTGTTCAGGTTTTTCCTAAACATTGATGTTTTTAACCCGCCCACGCAATCTAACTTAGGTAGGTCTTGGTTCTTCCTGATAATGGTATTAGTGAGCGTGGTCAAATTGAATTTGGCACAACAGCGGCTTGCAAAGTTATTGTTTACTAATGTCTATATGCCCTGTTCTAATGTTTATCCAGAAATTATAAAAATAACTTACCACGAAATACGCAAAGTCGCTCATCAACTGTCAAGTTTTTTCCAGGGTTATACATCCGAATACAACGTTCCACAAATTCACTGTAAATGGATTTGATCGGCTCCATTTTATCTTTAGATTTTTGAAACCTGCGCTGCCTTGTACTGCGGTCATCAAATCGCCAATGGTTGTATATAGCTTGAAATCGCTCCCGTGACATGACCAGACTATAAAACTGTGCACTCCACAAATCATCACTGTCCCACATAAGTGACACATTAAGATTGTGCTGGTGCAGTCTACCAGCTGCGATTATAATGGCCAAGAAAGCCTCCATTTCTACCCCGGATACAACTTTCCAACTCATCCCTTGTTGTTGTAAAATTCTTTTTGCTCGCAAATTCGTATATTTGACCATTTGATCTATTATGTTTTTCGAAAAAAATAAATTGAAGATATCCTTTGCACTCGTCGCATCTTGAGCCTCTTGTGACAAACCGTGGTTTTTGTTGTCGAATTCACCGATTTGATGGTTTTCCCTTGGCTTCTTGACCCACGCAATATTATTTCTTCCACAAAACACATTTCCATTTCCGGTGCTCGACTGAACTCAATATTTTCAGAATATTCGGATCCCGACAATGTGGCGTCGTTTGAAACCTCATCGAGATCATCCTCAACACTTTCTTCATCGCTTGAATTCATTTGCGGTTGCAGTTTTCCAAACTTATTGACTGTTTAACGAGAAACTTGCGACGATCGACGCGCCACCATAATCCATGTAACGTAGGGTATTAGAACTAACTTGGAGGTGATGATTTCGCAATTTGGAGGTTAAAATCACCTCCAAACACTAGCGATTTTGCGGTGGGATGTTGACGTTTGATCACGAATAAAGTTATTTCAAATTCAACAATATGTCGGCACAGAACGCGAGCTTGGCTTTTACTGTCCGTCCTGTGAGAGAGAGCGAGACATCACCAACACAAGGCGCACAGCATCAAAAGAATGGATCATTGAAGGTCACTCATTTGGCACTCACCGCATCAAAACAGCGGCAGCACCGTATATGGGATTTAACATTGTGACAGCATCGCTGTTCTGTCAAACACACAAGACTACGGTGGCGCTATCTATGCGTTTCATAGCGGCCGTTTAGGTTATTTTAATGATCCATTCGTGGAACGTACAGAGGCAATGTCATATATAACAGGTCCGTCTCCTAATATGTGTTTGCTTGTATTAGTCACGAAAAAGATGTAAACAAAACGATCAGCTGATGGTGACGACAAGGCTGCGAAAAATGTTGTTCGCAGCTTTCTCAACGTGACGTCAACTTCGGCTACCTCGAGAACTTTCGGCTTGCCGAAGTTGGCATTGCACAACTACCACTTCAAAGCTGATGTTATCACAAATACTAATTTGATATTCGCCCGCACCTCTAAATACCCCACATCGGAACAGAGGCTCATTTGGTTGGTTAACACGCCTACCTAAAACTAGTCAGAAAAAATGCAATTTCTTTCTTCAGTACACGCTACAACAAATTGACACAGTCGTCTTGTTTCCACCACATCATTAACTGTAAATTATGTGGTGGAAACAAGACAACTGTGTCAATTTGTTGTAGCGTGTATTCAAAAAAAAAATTTGTGTTTTTTCTGACGACGTATTTTTTACGAGACGTTTCGGAACAGGTGATCGCTCACTAATGGGTACAATTAGCCAGATCTACAAAGTATTTAGTGCATTAACTTTAACTATGACACGATTTAGACAGTAAAAAATACTATGTCATGGTTAAAAACTTGCAGCAGGCCAGAATCTCACCAAGAATCACTCGATTGTCAAGCGCGAACGCTTACCGCATGACTACCGACTTGGTTGGATTCAGAACAAAGAATGCACATAAAAACGCTCACGAATAGTAAATAAAAAAAAACATGTTAATAGTTCTCATTACTTCAATGTTCATGTCAGTGCAAAACTAAATCAATCGAAATTCTAACATCTTATGAAAATTTGAATCACTCTTCATGTTCGGTGCACATACACAACTGTACACTCAGGCAAATGGACTATAGAAATACATAGGAACCATTTATTAAAATTCGCCATAATAAATCGGGTTGTAATTCATAGCTTGGTTTTATGAAACCAAAATTCGAAAACAAAAAATGTTTTCGCGGCAACCTGGAATCGAACCAAAGAGCTTGCAATCGATAGGCTCGTCCGTACACCACGCACCTATCGAGGTCTTGATGTGAGATGATGCTGAAACGATACATAAAGCATTCGCATTGCAATCGTTCCACCTTTCATAAGGCAAAATGTATGATTTTCGATAGTCTACTTCACAGCGTGTAGTTCATCATCATCATCATTGATTTCATTCCTGTAAACGCGTCTTAACACAAAACTTCTAGCTAATACACGCTCAGTGATTTCCAAAAACTCATGTAAATAATTGAATACACTTTGCAAGAGACATTGTTAAAATTAGTGGAGGTGCTCAGTACCCTTGAATATCCGTATGTCAATTCAAAAGCTTTGCAGATATCTCTAGAGCACTATTTCTCATCCTTGTTAACGGCGAAAAAACAGCTCGCTGTGAGGTGTTCGTTTCTGCGTGCTTTTTACATGGTTGGCGGTCCGCGGACCCCCTGTTGAGAAGTATGGCTCTAGAGGAACTGTAAGAATAAATGTTGTTAACAAGTGAAAAACAGTACCAGAGATATTTTTTTAACTTTAACGGAGATTGGTGATCAAGTATGAATATATTATAAACATTTTTTTTTCGAATAATAAGTTGAGCTGTATAAAAAAATCAATGCCCACAGCTTCAGTATGTTCTGAAGACCTTAAGATGTTCAATATTCATAGCAGTACATTTTCCGAGTCATATATAGCTTTATGGATAGGATCGAGAAGGTTTCACGGGAATTGGGTGAGTATAAACTGTAGTAGATTTGATAGATCAAAATGACCTGAACTCCAGGTTGATTTGGATGAGTACCAATATCCAATATCTTGTCAAAATTTGTGAACACGTCTGAAACATTTTTTTTTTTAACTCTAACGGAGATTTGCGATCAAGTATGGATATATTGAAAACATTTTGTTTGAATAATAAGTCAAGCTGCATATAGAAATTGATACCCACAACTTCAGTATGTTCTGAAGACCTTAAGATGTTCAATATTCATAGCAGTACATTTTTCGAGTCATATAAAGCTTTATGGATAGGATCAAGAAGGTTTCACGGGAATTGGGTGAGTATAAACTGTAGTAGATTTGATAGATCATAATAACCTGAACTCCAGGTTGATTTGGATGACTTCCAATATCCAATATCTTGTCAAAATTTGTGAAAACGTCTGAAACATTTTTTTTAACTCTAACGGAGATTTGCGATCAAGTATGGATATATTGAAAACATTTTGTTTGAATAATAAGTCAAGCTGCATATAGATATTGATACCCACAACTTCAGTATGTTCTGAAGACCTTAAGATGTTCAATATTCATAGCAGTACATTTTTCGAGTCATATAAAGCTTTATGGATAGGATCAAGAAGGTTTCACGGGAATTGGGTGAGTATAAACTGTAGTAGATTTGATAGATCAAAATGACCTGAACTCCAGGTTAATTTGGATGGCTTCCAATATCCAATATCTTGTCAAAATTTGTGAACACGTCTGTTAAGGCTAAATGAGTGCTGTAAACCACTAAAAGTTAACATCACTCGCTTAAAATAATTTATGAACCTGTGTAGATTATGATCAAAACTTCAGAATGTTTTGGAGGCCTTAGCATTGTTCTAGGTTAATTTTATTTTTTCTTAATGTCCTGCAGCATCGTAACTTATTGCAAATAGCGGGTCTATTAACTTTTTGTATGAAAACATTTCGTTTCCAAACGATAAATGAGTTCTAAGAGGAAGTTTATGTGATTTTTACCCTACCTGATCCAGAGATGTTCTGGAATAACTTTGTCCACAATACTCTGAATCTATACTTTCCCCTCACTCATGAAACTACAACTATCAGTGAATCAATCCTCAAAATTTCACTGAAAAATATGGAGTTATGCTCAAATACGAGCAATTTGAATTTTGGTTGTCAGCCCCGTAGGCTACGGGTTAAAACATGCTTCCTTCGTTGGATTCAGTTTCATTCCATTTCTGCTTTCGAGCTAGTAAGAGCTCCTCCGAACTTGCTTAGCGAGAAGTAGCTCGCTGCTAGAAACCTGCTAAGCTGTTAATCTTCAAGCTGCCAATCCAGCATCTGGTTTATGAAATCTCTCAAGATTTCTAGGTTGACCGACCCGCGCTTCCAGATTTCGACTCGTGATAAACTCAGCATCGGTAGTGCAGTCAAGCCCGCTAGGCACCAATACCAGAGCCCCCTGAGTGACTGATCCGAGGAGCTGCTTATCTTGCGTCTGGCTTGTGAAATCGCTCAAGATTTCAAGATTGAGCTACAATTCTAGATTTCAACTAAATCCCTGTAATCTGCTACCCATGAAATATTCAGCTGGTTTGTCGTATAAACAGAGAACTTATTCACGTATACACTTTCGTTGGGGTTTCGCTGTTTAACCATGGCAATCAACTGATAACATCACGTAGTGCTATTCATCTGTGACAGCATACAAGCTCAATTGGCTCTTTTCAGGGCCAACAAACGTTGTTAAAAGAGTTTATTGAATAATATTTTTGCTGCTGGTCTTTTCAGTTTGGGTAGTGGCTAAGGTTAGATTAGCTCAGATCAATCTTCAGCATAAAATAACAGCAACGATCAATCTTTAGGGGCCTTCCTTAGCCGAGTGGTTAGAGTCCGCGGCTACAAAGCAAAGCCATACTGAAGGTGTCTGTGTTCGAATCCCGGTCGGTCCAGGATCTTTTCGTAATGGAAATTTCCTTGACTTCCCTGGGCATAGAGTATCTTCGTACCTCCCACACGATATGCGAATGCGAAAATGGCAACTTTGACAAAGAAAGTTCAAAGTTAATAACTGTGGAAGTGCTCATAAGAACACTAAGCTGAGAAGCAGGCTCTGTCCCAGTGAGGACGTGATGCCAAGAAGAAGAAGAATGACCAGTCTTTGCCGACTCATGAAAAATGGTACAGCCCAAGTGGCGCTAGTTCAAGAACCTTACTTTCGTAAGGGGAACTTCTATCTAGGTAACCTTGTGGACCCAGTTTTTGTTACTTTCAGCAAACTTGAAATGGCAAACTTGCGCTCCATTCCCCGTGCATGTGTGCTCGTTAATAAAGCAATCTTTGCTACACTCATTTCTGAGTTAACTACCAGAGATGTACATGTGCTGTCACAATCGATGTTTCTGTAGGAGACCTCAACAGGAAATACGTCTATTGTTCGGTATATTTACCACATGATGAACCATCCCCAACGGATGACTTCAAACGAGTTGTCGTACACTGCGTAACAAAAGGCCTTCCGCTGATTGTGGGCAGTGATGGCAATGCTCATCACATCATCTGGGTTAGCTCAGATATCAATTTCAGAGGTTCCAGTCTCATGGAATACTTAATTAGGACAGATCTTGGATTACTTAACATAGGCAATCACCCAACCTTCATGGTATTTAATAGAGAAGAAATGTTGGACGTAACGCTCTGCTCGAATAGAATCAGTCACGAGTTGACGAATTGGCATGTATAAGATGAGGAATTGCTACATCTTCTTTGAACATTCAAATGTAACTGCGCAGACTTTGCGTTTTAAGAATCCCCTGTCAACAAACTGGGAACTCTACACTGGATTGGTTGCGACCAATTTCATGGATATTCTCTGTCTATTGAAAATCCAAGTGATTTGGATGATTCCATTGATACTACAACATCCTACATTATGGAAGCTTTTGAAGAAACATGTCCTCTGCGGTCTGTGAAGACTACAAAAGGACCTCATGGTGGAATTCCGATCTGACTAGGCTCTGGAAACAATGTATTAGGAGTTGCAACAGACGCCGTTCAGCTGGATCAAAGTCATACAAGTTGGCTCGCAAGGCTTACAAGAAGGCTTTTCGCTGAACGATCCGGCTGGAAAAATCTTTGTACAAATGTTTCCAGTTCGAGTAAAGTTAGTCGGGTGAACAAAATCCTTGCAAAATCTAAGGATTTCCAAGTGAACGAAATTCGCACCTAACGGTGACTTTACTTCTTCTGATGAAGTAGTTTTAGAATGTTTATTCAATACACACTTCCCCGGATGTGTGGACATAGCATCTACGGATGAACCAAATGTCTTTTCATGTAGTTATGAGTCTCTGGCTTGGGCTCGCAGTACCGTAACTACTGAATCGATTCAATGGGCACTCAATACTTTTGCTCCTTTCAAATCTCCAGGACTGGATGGGATTTATCCTGTTCTGCTCCAAAAGGGATTTGAGTTTATTAAACATGATTTGAAAAAGCTACTTGTAAGCAGTTTTTCTACCGGTTATATTCCCAGATCCTGGCGTGATATTACTGTAAAGTTTATTCCGAAAGGAGGACGTGCGTCGTATGAAGAATCGAAGAGTTTTAGACCAATCAGTTTGTCCTTTTTCTTCTGAAATGTCTGGAACGCACTATCGATCATCACATCCGTGACGTTTATTTGCAAACGTGCCTCTTCATGTGAATCAACATGCCTACCAATCTGGAATGTCCACAGTGACTCTTTTACGCAAAGTTGTATACGATATCGAGAGTGAATTCGCTCAGAAGCAATCCTGCTTGGGTGTATTTTTGGATATTGAGGGTGCCTTCGATAACGTGTCTTTCGATGCCATATTGGAAGCCGCACGAAACCATGGGCTACCTACAATGATTACCAATTGGATTCATCAAATGCTCAAAAACCGACATCTCTTCTCGACATTGCATCAAGCAGCGTTTCGAAAATTGAGTGTTTGCGGGTGCCCCCAAGGGGGAGTCTTGACACCACTTTTGTGGAATCTCGTAGCAGATACGCTATTGGGGCAACTCAATAATAGCGGTTTTCCAACTTATGGATTTGCCAACGACTATCTAGCTTTGATAGTTGGTGTGTCCATAAGTACCCTATTCGACCTGATGCAAAGTGCTCTTCAGGGAGTCGCGAGTTGGTGTCGCCAATATGACCTTTCGGTTAATCCGAATAAAACATCTATTGTTCTTTTAACGGAAAGACGAAACCGCTATTCGGCACTACGAAGCTGCTGCTGTTTTCCACACGATGACAGTGCGAGTGCTTCGTAAATCTCTTTCGTAGTCGCGAATGGAATTCTACCTTTACGTCTTTTTGGCACTGAGATTAATGTAAATGATCAGGTAAAGTATGTCGGAGTCGTTCTAGATTCCAAACTTTCTTGGATACCTCACAATGATTTCAGAGTCAAAAAAGCTTGCATGGCCTTCAGTCAATGCCGGTGAACCTTTGGTAAAACTTGGGGCCTCAAACCAAAGTAAATCGAATGGATTTACACAACAGTTTTTCGACCAATATTGGATGTTTTGTATTGGATGTTTTGTGCGGTGGCAAAAGGGCGAAGTGAGAACAATCCGATCAAAATTGGGCCATCTCCCAAGGAATGTGCTTGATGGCGATGTCTGGTGTGTTCTCTACGACTACCACGGCAGCGCTCGAGGCTCTTTTCAACGTTGTGCCATTACACATACATCTTAAACAAGAAGCACTTTTTTGCTCTTACCGTTTACGGGTACTGGATCTACTAGAAAAAAATCCAGTTAATCGTAGATCTACACACACTTCGTTGTTTCCACTTTTGGTGAATTGGAACAAAATTGTCCTTGAGATCACTTCACAATTGCTTGTCACTTTCCTTACAGGACATTTGCCACACAATTCCCTTCACAGGAAGAGTGGACGTCTGGCTATTTGGAAAGAAGTATATCAAACTATATAGTATGTTACACTGATGGCTCCCTTCTTGAAGGTAGAGCTAGTGCTGGTGTATACTCTCGTGAGTTAAGGCTGAATCAGTTTTACTCACTTGGTAGAAACTGCACCGTTTTTGGAGTGCAATCAGCACTTCAACAGCGCGTAATTGGTAAAGTCATATACTTCTATTCAGATAGTCAGGCTATAAAAGCTCCTGCTTCGGCTTACTCAAAGTCGAAGCTTGTTATCGCATTTCGAACTCAAATTGAGGAACTGAATTCAGTCAACTCTGAAAACCTTGTATGGGTACCTGGCCATTCAGCTATTCCAATTTCGAAGTGCTGGGTGAAGCTTCAGAGAAATTCTTGGGTGGCAACTCAGCACAAGCAATATTGGAATAGTTTGGAGTCGTGTCATCAAACAAAATTGTACATTACTGACAAGGGAAGGTCACAATGGTATTACACGAGGTTTTGAACCGGACTATTTTTGTTAGATTCTACATGTCGAAATATGAAAAACCCCTAAGCCTTTCAGGTTATGGACCAGTGGTGTAGCCAGGAGGGGATCTAAAAGGGGCAATTTTGTACGTGTATTATATTATTAAGCTAATTGTAAATATGACAAAAATATAGTTTTAGTAATTATTGTGATGGGAGAGAACAGAATTGGCATTTGTGTATGTTTAAAACGTATTTTTCCATGCCATAGGCGCAATCGGGGTGGGTTTCTTGTTGGTATACTATTTCAATAAAACCAGATTTGTTTTGGTGTCCATATTACATGTTAGTTACGCCAATGGCATAAAAATACATTACAAACATACATTAATGTCAATTCTGTTCATTATCATCGTAATTTCAGTCTGAAAATACTTTTTCTCGAGATACGTTTTGCGGTTCCCTGAACTCCGGATTGACTCAATTCGGCTTTCGGTTGGCCGAACGCCATCGATGGCGACTGTGTGCGACTGTGTGGGACTGTGTGCCCAACGAACTCCAACGACGTTACGTTGAAAACGCACTTTTTATCGTTCAATAGCACCCCATATTCAGGCAATCTGTCAAGTACATCTCTCAGCCTCTCATCGTGCTCCTTTTGGGTATTACCATGTACAAAAATATCATCAATGTAAACTATGATTCCCTTCAGTCCTGCAACCACTGACTCCATCACTTTCTGGAACAATTCTGGGGCACAGCTTATTCCAAACATTAGTCGTTTGTACCTGAAAAGGCCATGTTTGGTGATAAAAGTGGATATTGGTCTGGACTTCTAGGATATCTCCAACTGATGATATGCGTCTTTGATATCAATCTTGGAGAATCGTACTGCACCATTGATAGAACTCCACATCTCATCCACTAGTGGCAGTAGATGAGTCTCCCGCAAAACAGCCTTGTTTGCTTGACGCATATCGATGCAAAGCCTTATTTCTCCGGAATGTTTTGTAACCGGAACCATCGGCGAAACCCAGGGTGAAGGACCATTAACTCGCTCAATTATATCTTGCTTAAGAAGAGAAAGCAGTTTCTCCTCTATCTTCTGCTCCAACGCGATTGGTGGCCGCCGGTAGGGCTGTTGTACTGGTTGTATTTCAGGGTTGATGGGTATTTCGACCACGACATTGCGGAATTCCGGAAAAGTTTCGTTCTCTCTGTCATGAATCGCTCCGATGTTTAGTACAACTTTCAGCACCTTCAGATTTTTGGCGGTCTGATCTCCCAATAAGCACTGCTGACCGTTATCAACCACGTAGAACTTCGCTATTTCTCTGTTTCCTCCAGCTGAAATTTCTGCCTTAAACATACCGGAAATCTTTTTGGCGATTCGGAAGCATACGCTTTGAGACTTCGGTCGCTCTCGGTACTCATGTTCCCTACTTTAACACCTGCTTCTTTGAGTTGATCCCACACATCCCGGCTGATAATATTCGCATCTGCTCCCGAGTCAATAGTCATAGGTACTTCTACCCCACCGACATTGAAAATGAAAACATTCCGTCCCATCGCATAGAAGATGTAGTCTTCCCTCTCTTTCTCAGATTCCTCCATAACGGCTCGAATACGTTTAGGTTTCGAGTCCTCTGTGAATGAACCAGAGCCAAGCTGAGCAATCCCACGTTTAATTGTCTGACCTCTACTATAGCATCGCTTTGCCCAGTGGCCAACTCTGCCACAGCTTGCACATTTGGTCCCCTTAGCTGGGCATTCGTTGCTGCCCTGGATGTGGCCACGTTTGCCACAACTGTAACAGATAAACCTTTCATTTGACTGGCCTCGTTGATATCTGACTGATATTGCTTTCGGCAGTCGGAACTGCATATTCCGCTGATCGATTGGTACTCTGCGAGAATAAGACTGATGAACTGTATTTACCCCCTGATAATCTTTCCTCATGAAAGATTGTTTGCTCAGGTCTTTCGATTGCTGAGACGATTCTGCCATACTAGTTCCGAGAGCAATAATCTCTTCCAAAGATCTATCCTTCTGGAGCAATTTAATATGGAGTTCTTCTGAAATACATCCTTGTGTAATTCGGTCGGCAATTAGTTCTTCAATAACTGAAGGATCATAATTGCATCTTGCAATTTGTTTCCTGAGACGCATTACAAAGTCAGTAAATCTCTCCCCGGTGTTTTGGGTAATCTGGTGAAATAAATGCCGCTCGAATGTCTTCCCTGTGCAACGGTTCGAAGTAATCATTCAGACATTTTACCGCAACGTCGTAGTACGGAGGATCGATGGTAACATGAGGAACATTGTCGACCCCTGGAAGATGTCTCAACAGATCTAGGTCTTCAAGATGGTCCTCCCATAAAATTGAGCACGTTTTTCGAATTGTGTTTCAATTCGCTGCGCCACAAAGAACGACTCAAGATCATATTTACAGGTTTCCCATTCTGTAGGTAAGCGGTTTGCTTCTACAGTCATATCGAACGGTTTAATTCGGCTAGAACCATTCATGATTTCGCCTTTTCACCAAACAACTCGAACAAACCTCGAAGGATTTCCTTACGATCAGACGGGCACTTGATATTATTCGACAATATCTCAACACTTATCTTTCCCAACGGAATCACTAACGCAACTCACAACTCTCACGCCTTTTTTTATCCTACGTCGCCAATTTGTAGAATTCGGATTCACCAATTACACGCGTTAATATTTCCGTACAATATTTCTTCATTCCACGCCAAGTACCGACACAACCTCTATCGCACATCACTCAAGCTATTCTGCCCTTCGTAGTCCACCCGTTCGATCATTCACTCAACACAGGATTGCCAGTTGTATTTCTCTTTCACTAATGTTCATTTACAGAGCCGGAGCTAGGCTAGCTCTGGCAGTTCGCACAAAAACGGGGAGAGAGGGTTTCCCATGGGGGCTCCTTTCGTCTGCTTGTAGAAATTTCCTCGAAATTGAAAGTAGTTCTCGTTCATACACAATCTTGCCAACCTGTTGTATGTTCTGACCTCTCCTTTCCATGCTGCATCCGTCCTTTGGGGTAACGGGGATCGCTGGGAAACAGAAAAGTCGAAAGAAACCATCATCTCGTCATCCTCGATGTGTTCTGTCTCTAATAGTTTCTGGGAGAATACTTCGGGCCCATTCACAAATTTCATAACGCTGAAGAGGGTGGGTGGGTGTCCGTAAGATGTTACAACTCATCTTCTTCTTCTTCTTTCTGGCGTTACGTACCCACTGGGACAGAGCCTGCTTCTCAGCTTAGTGTTCTTATGAGCACTTCCACAGTTATTAACCGAGAGCTTACTATGCCAATGACCATTTTTGCATGTGTATATCGTGTGGCAGGTACGAAGATACTCTATGTCCTGGGAAGTCGAGAAAATTTCCAACTCGAAAAGATCCTCGACCGGTGGGATTCGAACCCACGACCCTCAGCTTGGTCTTGCTGAATAGCTGCGCGTTTACCGCTACGGCTATCTGGGCCCCAACTTATACAAAGTTCAAAAAATATTCATAGAAAATGCTTTACGAGGGGGTGGGTAGGTATCAAAAATAGCCATTTTTGGCGTTATGAAATTTGTGAATAAACCCTTGGGTGTTTTTAACTGACCTACACGCTAAGATCAGATACCCAAATATGGGTAAAGTTTACCCATAATCACCGAAAAGTACACACACTCATTTTATGGGTTAAGCTGCTTTTCTGAAAATTGGTAAAGTGTTTTACTCATAAATGGGTAGACTATTTTACTCATATATGAGTAATTGCAAATGGTTTGTTTTGTATTGAATTATTTCTAAAATCAATGAAGGTCAGTAAAAATATGTGTATGATGATTTTGTCCCTTTATTATATTAGTTTACATGATCTTTAAAAAAATGTTACTATTATTACACCCAGCTACTTTTTCTTCCCAGAACTACATATTAAAATTTGCGGAAGTCCTTATTTTATACGGGATCGTTGAAAAGCTGATTTCAGGGTGTTTGCCTCATTGCACAGCCCAAGTAACCACAAGCATTAAGGCATTACCGTATTTTAACTTTAATTCAACGAGTGCAATGCATCATTGCTTTTATTCTGCAATATGCGTGCAGTAATGCTTTAATTCCATTTTATGAATGCAATGTAGCATTGTTCTGTTGTAGCAGTGAAATGTGCATTAATGGGTGATATACGGTCACCATTCAATGCTTCATTGCATCATCTTACTCAATGCTTCATCGCAACAAAAATGGCAAGATTTCATTGCTCTATTTATTGTCAACCTTCCCCTCACTCAGGCAAATAGACTATAGAAATAGATGAATATCCCTTATGAAAATTCATCACAAGAAATCTTGTTGAAATTCGTAGATTTATCTTACGATTGATAGGCCCGTGCGCACACCACACGGCTATCGACGATTCAATGTTCCGAGATGCTAAAACGATATATAAAACGTGAAGATTTAGCCCCACACAATGAAAACAGAACAAAATCTCAACAGCAAAAAAGCGACAGCCGTGGTAAACTTGTAAGTCGTGTCCACTTACTTATTGCGCACTTCACCCCAAATTGGACTATCACAAAGTTTGTAGAGTCCAAAAAATGTGATAAGGGTGCACGCTTGCATCGGATCATTAAAACGTATTCGGTACACTTGTTCCTTGAACCACAAGGAATAAGTGCACTAAAAACACTATCATGATTCGACGTAATCCTGAGCTGCTTACACACTTTCAATCGATAATATTTATCACTGGCAATGAAAGGGAGCTGCTTGAAGTTGCACAATTTTCCCGGCCAAGACATTCAGCATTCATGGTCCGGAGGATAGGCGCGGCGAGTCATCGAAAACATCACACAATTAATTTAGGTTCAAATCCCAGCAACAGGGAGTAAACAAAATACACATATGAATCGGCAAAAAAAAAAGCAACGCTGACCTGACATCCAACGAACAAAAAAATACAAAAAAAAAATTGTGTTTCTATTTTTAATCCTTTCCTTCATGCATTAAATACACTTTGGCTAAAGCTTTTATACGGTACAGACAGTAACTATACTTTAGCAATTGCCAGCATAGAGCTAGGAAATGTAGCCGTATTTACACTTTAATAGCGCCCTTTTCCACTTTAATACTGCATTAACGAGACATGTAATGCAGTATGACTTTATATATATATATATATTTTATAGAAGCATATAAAGTGATATTAATGCAACTATATACAGCTGTACGGTTACTTGGGAGTGGTCCAGGAATCAGTTTTACGCGGAAAGATGCATTTTGAGCTTTAGAATGAAACATTAGACAAAAACGGTCTTCTACAAAGTTGTTTGTATAAGTTAAGCCCTTTGTTTGGTGTTATTGAAAATTAGGGTGGACCACATTTTCATAGAAATTGTGTAACTAACTTTCTTATTTGTAGAAATTGTATTATACATGCTTCAGCAAAGTTATAGACCATTCAATTTCAAGCCACTTTGCCAAAAAAAGTTTTTTTGTATCTCTTAAATTGACCGATTTAGAGCTTTTTTCCTGCAGTGACATAGGGTGGTCCAAACAAAACTAGTTTTCTGGCTATAGAGTTTTCAATTCAAATTTCTCATCAAAGTAGTCTATGAAACACTTTTGGAACTTTGAAAAATGCGTAATTTGGTGAGTGAAGAAACTCGCTATCTCCTTCCGTTTAGGAGTTATTGTTGTTTTTCTCTCAAAAACATGCCTACTTTGATTGTGAATATCTCTGATTGGGGCAAACATAAAAAATATCTTTTGACGGCATTCAAAAGACAAAATAAAATTGTATATTATATCAAAAAATTACAGATGTGTTATTTTTGTAACTCTATTAAAATGTTTTGAAAAACAAAGGATGTTAAACAGAAAAACTTTAATTACTTTTGAACTAAAATAGATATCAACAATCTTTTTGCATGAAAGTTTGCGTTTTGTTAAGTTCTAAAAGTCGTTCATAGACCGCTTTGACGAGAATTCTGAAATAAGAAAGATAGGGCTTTAAAACTATTTTGAAGATTTTCATAGTATGTATTTCTATATTATTTTGCATTTTGAGCATGAAAATGACATTTTAGTCAAAAATGATCTTCTACAAAATTGTTTCACAAAATGTAAGCTTTCATACTGTGTCATTTGAAACTAGGGTGTGATATTGTGCACACACATCATATTATCAACTTTTTTATTTGCAAAAATACTGGTATATGCTCTTAGGCAAAGCGGTAGAACTTGAAATTTTGATCAACTTTGCCAAAAAAAGTTTTTCTGTAGCTCAGAATTTGACCAATCTAGAGCATTTTTTCCTAATCATCGCAGGGTGGTCCAACAAAAATAAGTTTTTCAACTCTAGTTTTTTTAATATTATTTTCTCGTCAAAGTCGTCTATGAACGGCTTTTAGAACTTAACAAAACGCAAATTTTCATGCAAAAAGATTGTTGATATCTATTTTAGTTCAAAAGTTATTGAAGTTTTTGTGATAAAAAATATTTGACTTTCAAGACGTTTTATTAGAGTTACAAAAATAACACATCTGTAATTTTTTGATATAATATACAATTTTATTTTGTCTTTTGAACGCCGTCAAAAGATATATTTTATATTTGCCCCAATCAGAGATATTCACAATCAAAGTAGGCATGTTTTTGAGAGAAAAACAACAATAACTCCTAAACGAAAAGAGATAGCGAGTTTCTTCACTCACCAAATTACGCATTTTTTAAAGTTCTAAAAGTGTTTCATAGACTACTTTGATGAGAAATTTGAATTGAAAACTCTAGAGCCAGAAAAGCAGTTTTGTTCGGACCACCCTATGTCACTGCAGGAAAAAAGCTCTAAATCGGTCAATTTAAGAGATACAAAAAAACTTTTTTTGGCGAAATTGCTTGAAATTGAATGGTCTATAACTTTGCTATAGCATGTATAATATAATTTCTACAAATAAGAAAGTTAGTTACACCATTTCTATGAAAACGTGGTCCACCCTAATTTTCAATAACACCAAACAAAGGGCTCAACTAATACAAACAACTTTGTAGAAGACCGTTTTTGTCTAATGTTTCATTCTAAAGCTCAAAATGCATCTTTCCGCGTAAAACTGATTCCTGGACCATAGTGCATTGGACTTATACTTCTGATTATCTGGCAGTATACATTAAGTCACTGAACTGTAAAAGAAAAAATAGAGAGTTTATTCGTGGTTCCTAGATATATTAAACTAACAATGAAACTATAAAACTAACTTTTGTGATTTGACGAGCTTGCTAAGTTGGGATGATTATTACTACAGAAAACCTTTTGTCCATTAAATATTAAGAAGCCATGGATAATAATTAACTGGAACAATACCAAACAAAAGAAATACTTAATGAACAATTTGCATTTCCATCGGGCAACGAAAATCAAGAATTTCTAATAAAATTTGGCGACATGCTTTACAGTAAAAGTAGTTTCGATATCAGTGTTTGTTTTTTTTTAACCAAATATGGGTACCTACACACTTCGAAAAAATCATGTAATTTTGTGTCATTTAAGACCGACATATTAAAGCGAGTAAAATGACGCAAAATTACGTTTGACTTTATACTTCACTCGTGGTTTTGTGAGCAAATGCAGTAATTTTACTAGTGTTCTTGTTGTGTGCTGTAAATTTAAAACATGACGTAATTGATAATTACATATCAACATAACCTCAACAATTTCAAAACATTCCCCGCTCATTTCTTTCGGACACTGATTGTGATTAATAACAAACACTTGTTTTAATAATTATTTTCACATTTCACATCGTATTTTATTCTTTGATATTATATTTTACAATGAATTTCATCCTAAAGGATTGATTGCTATATCGCTGGATCCAAGAGGAACATCTTCCATGAAGTCGATGCAAGCAGCAGCTCCACCAAAGAGCCAACACGGGCACGATGATAAATACTAATTACTTAAAACTCTTCATTATTCACTTTTTTTTGCTTAAAGGCTGTCAAGTTAAATTCTTCGCACTGAATTCACATCAAAGATTTGATTTGCTAGAAAAAACTTGTTTTCTGCATGTTTTGTTTACTCCAATGGCGTTTGACGTTTCACCGACGTTCTGCGGTAGATTATGTCATCGTTCGAGTAATTTTAAGACATTATGCTGTAAAATCAAGTCAAATGACAAAATACTGCAGGTCATGTCTCCAAACGGAACTGAATTCACTTGATTACATGTTTACGTCATCGTGAATTTAAAATTGATTCAAATTTTAATTTGTGTCATGATCAATTACGTCAGTATCGAAGACTGCGTCATCTGCAAAAATGAGATTTTTTTAGTGTGTAATTGAAGCTGCCCATAAATAGATAAACTTATCTTACTTGTAATATGAGTGAATTCAACCAACATTTCTCAGTATAATTCACCCATAAAAAAAGGGTTTGCATTAAAAACCAAAATATGCGTAAAACAACTACCTATTTATGGGTAAACTGATCTTAGCGTGTAGTGGGGAATGTATTCGGCATACTCTGGAATTCCTTGACTAACCATTTGGCCAGTTTATGCGCGGGGGATCCGTCGGCCGAAATCATTCCGCGCATTTCTTTTCCCGGCTTGTAAATCTTCGGAAGTCCTTTAATCCGTGGAATAATAGGGTTTGACTCTTTCAATGAACGCCTTGCAGTCATTCAGGATTTTGTATGTAAGCTTGATGAGTTCGGGTAGTGGATCCACTCTCAAATGTCGGTAGGGGCCTTCGTTTAAATTTTTATAGTATATTTTATATTCGTTTTTATATTTTTGAGACTGCAGCAAGCTCTACGTTGATCATACAAAGCGGTCTCTCGAGGTTATATTCAAGGAAAACTTAGCGGAAATACACGATATACAAGGGGATACAATTAAGATGGTCGATATCAAAATTTTGCGAAATGTTTCTGTTATATTCGCAATAAAAGACCAGAATTAAACGTATATAACTTAGTTTATTCCTCTGACGATCTTTACTCCACTCACGAATACATGACAAAATGGTCGTTCATCTTACTCAATAGAAGTATTAAACCATAGAAGAAGAATGTCGCTGGCGTCGCTGTCGGAACATCTTTTGCTGGCGGAGATAGGCGGGGATATAAATGTCAACGTGAAAATGTATGCAGTTTGACACTTATGTACCCAACATGTTTCTGAGCGAGAACAAAGGGAACACTAGCGACATTATTCTTTTATGGTTTATTATTTCTATTTCTTACTCCCGCTCTTCTTTCTACACTGATAAAAATCCACATGCTCGATCTGTGTGTTTAAAATTATGGATCGATTCATGAACGTCCATATCGATTTGCTATGATTTTCTTGCAAACTTCGTGTGTGTTACACATTAAATTCCTGTGTTTTGCTTCATGGATTGATTCATCAACCGACAACAGGGATTCCATATTTTTTCCACATAAGTTCCCGAAGCTTTCTCTTCAGATTCGTATGTGTCAACCTATGGACGCATAGATCATCACTCCAACACGGATTCAGTGTGTTTTGCTTATGGTTACCTTGTGTCATAATCATCTTGTTCAAGTTGGTCGATTCATTGATTTGCGCAATGAGATTGTTATGATGAAATCCATGAGCTATGCTATCGATTTCCATGTTCAAAGCTTCTAAATTGTTTGTGATCAACCCATGGGATGCATAGTGAACTGAATTGCGGTTGGACCTCGTGTCGAACGACAGTCATCATCATGCTTCCAAAGAGAAGAAGCAAATTTTGAAGCTGAAAGTGTTAGATGAAAATTTGTGAATTCGATTTTTCTTTTGTTAGTGAAGTTGACCGATATACGAGAGTTCTACCTTTCTATGAGAAAACATTGATTATAATGTATAGTTTAGTAGAAAAATCGGATTCCACTAAGAGATTTTCCTAGCTTTCAGTTTCGAAAAAAAATGGAATATGCTTATCCCTGGCTTCCCAAATTATGGATTTGCGGCACCCCGCTTGTTGCTGGCTCACGGGTTTGAAAAAAAAAATCAAGAAAGCTTGCGACAAGCAGAGGAGCCTCGGATCCATATTTTGGGGAGCAAAAGTTTTTCTACCAAATTTCTTCTTTCAGTCCCTTGACATTTATGTTCTATCACACATGACTATCTAAAGCTACTACATTTCGAATTCAATAAGCAAATCAGTTGGTTTTCATGATTTAATATTTGGAAATTCATGTTTGTTTCACATGACAACCTAATGTTAATACACATGTTATTATACAGTGAAATCAATGATGAAATCCATATAGCTACCACACTCAAATCATGTGGTTTTCCTCATTGCGCAAATCTATAAGTAAAACACACGACCTTGACGTGTAGATTTTTCGCAGTGTACACTGCGCTACCAATACTACTCTACTCTCAAGATGCTACCAATCTAGGGGTGTGTCAATGATACAACAGTTTATTCTCCTTGGAAATTGGATGTGGCGGAGAGCCTGGAAATTTGCAAACAGGTACCTACGGCGCTATTCAACAGAGACCAAGGCAACGGCAATACATGGCTGTTCATCTTGATACATACTAATCGTTTCCGTTTTTTGTTCCTTTATTAAGATGAATTTTAGATGAAAGCTCGTAAATTTCAAGTTTCTACAAAAGATGGATGGAATGTACCTAAAAGCTCTTAAAATTTAAAATTTTACAGAAAAAAAGATTAGGGAATTATGACTATACCTAGTTTAAATATATAATGTGTGCATACGATGGTTTACTTCTAGTCGAGTCTAGTTCACGACAGTGAAGATGGCTTTACGGTTGAGGTCGAAATACGCGGATCTGTCAAAGAATACAATCTCTAGTGGAATTAAATGGTATAATACTAAATTCGGGTTTTCATCTACTTATAAAAAATAACTTAAAAGTGGAAAAATCGAAATTTTACCGAGAGAATATTTCAAGTCTTTCTGATTATGGAAATATGGACCAAACACTAATTCGTAGTGAGATAATATCGATGTGCATTCGATTTTTGTGTTATGCTGGTACAGCGTGCTATTTGGTTAGAGTTTAAAGATATTCCATGGAAATCGTAGATGAAGTAGGTACGTCCAACATCTAGTGATATGTAGCTGTATATTGAAATATCCCGTGCAAACTAGCCATCGTGTCCTGTGCACAACGGATAAGTGCTCCATCCGAAAGACAAATGAACCTCGTTAGACACCTTTGCAACTTTGGGGCATCCATTACAAACAAACTGCCCAAGCCTAAACAAAAACAGGGCAGAGCACTGTTCGAGCTAATAAACAATTACATTTCGACCAGGGAACGCAAACACAAACTAGGAAGCGACACCTGTGGTGCAAGTAAAAAAAAAACAGGTGATTTGCATTCCCGATTGGAGCCGAGAAAGTTAAGCTGTGCTTGTGGATTGAAATTTATGAAAATGGGGTCGTTTGTCATCTTGAGTTATAGAATCGGCCGGAATTGCAATTTTCCACTAGCTGGGTGAGTTTGCACTTTTCCGAGCCACGATTGCAATTGATGGTTGGTGATGATGCGATGATGATGGTGGTGATAGATAGCTACCGAAGACTACGACAACGACCCGTGATGATGATGCCGTGACTTTATTATATTTGCATAGGTTAAGTGGCAAAATGTCACCGTTGTCGAGCCACGAAGGTAGTACTGGGGTACAGCTGCCGTTGTACGCATGATTGCCCCATGTTACAAAATATGTAACCGAGAAATATACTTATTAAAAATTTTAACACATTTTTGCTTGTATTTAGCAAAGTTTGTGGTAAATTGAAATTAATTCATTGCATTACAACAGTTAACATTTCATATCAGACTTCCAAAATTTGTATGGTAAAAATAAATCAAGCTAAAATAATATCATGCTTTGAAAAAAAAAGCTTTGAAGACCAAACAAATACCAAAAAGATAAAAAAGGCACTAATTTTTCGTTCCGAATTATCGATATTTTGAATCGATGTTAAGAACGCTTAAACTCGAGTGAACCGATTTTCTTCATTTGATTTTTTGTTTCGATTCAAAAGAATGAAATTGACTAGAAATTTTTAGTGAGATGATGAACCACAAACCTAGTTTTGAATAAGCCTTGAGTTTTATATAATATTTTTAATTATGAACGTTATTCAATTGAAGGAATTGAAGGAAAATCATATGCAAATGCATTTTATCTCATTTTTAGAGGTTGGCGTTGTGAATTTTCATAAGCTCATTGTCTCATGTTACTTTTTGAATCGATTCAATTATCAAATCGATTCAAAAAGTAATATGAGACAATTATGCGTATAATGACAGAACAATGCTTGTTACAATTTTCATCGCAAGAGTGACGGTCGGAGCGGATAGACTTCTCCAGGGTGCAGTCGAAACGTCGACTGTCGACGAAGAAGAGATTGTTTATTCATGGCTTGCTGCGTTGGAGCGAAGCTTGATGAATGGTAAATCAAACAACAATGGCTGGAATGTGGAAAAGGGTGAGACACAGAGTGCATTTATCGACTGCTTTGGCATGTTTGTTGCGCACAACAATGGACCTGAAAGGATCAATCGGTATGAATAATGATGATGACGTCGAGGACGATGATGACTCTGTACGAAGATGGTGACGATGTATTATAAACGATGGAGGGACCCTCCTCTGGCATCGAACATTCTTCGCTTTGGGAATCGACAATCGATCATCCGTGAAGGCGGCATTATTAAGTATGGAAAAGCATGAATCTTCCATCTAACAAAACTCGACGACAACGATGGTCTCCGAAGAGGAATAGGAAATTTACAATTCTCCCATCCATCCATTAGACAATTTCCGACATTCAAGTGCGCCATAAAATAATTAAGCTTCCATAATGCAAAAGAAACATTTCTTTCGCATCTTCCTTGCAAAAGCCAACGGCTAAAAATCGGATTATCTTCTCCACCGCATTGCTTCTTGGGAGAAAAGTTCATTCAAGCAGAAGTCATGTGCTTCCTCGAGCACTTTGCTTTTATTTGCCCACACAAACAAAAGCATACGCACAGTTCTCAGTCCCCGCAGCTCACGAAATTACATTTCAATAATTAATTAGCCTTTGCTGTTGTACCGCTCCCTTTTCCACCGCAAACTTCACAGGAATCCGGATGGATGCGCCTTCTAGGTAGGCAGCACGCACAGCACAATTTCACAGATCGCCGACGGCTGCCAAAGGAGGGGGCTGAAAAATACGTTTCTGGTGTGAGCTTTTCGCCTGAGTGCTTTTCGGTGGTTGGCAAAATCCGCCCCACAGTTTTCTAGATCCATTCGCTCAACACCCCTCACTGCCTCTCACCGTATATTATTGGCGAGGCATTATAGAGATGGAAAACATTTTAGAAAACCGCAAGCAAACGCATTACATCACCCCTTTTCTCCTGCGTTTAGACTATCGGCCCACCTCTCTCATCATTATGTCTTCACTACAGCATATCAACCGGGCGTTGATGTGGATGGGCTTGGGGTGCAAAAGTCAAACTTTGAGACCAAAAACCGTCGTCAAGAGTTTGTGACTGTACTCTGCGGAGGAACAACGGTTCGATTCGCTTCGATCGCTTTCAGTAAACCGCATAACCCGCCATTATAGGACCTACAGATGATGGCACTGAATGTGAACCCAGTGGTACAAACTAGGAAATCCATTAGCGAAAAGAGCCTGCTAACAGATGACATACAGTTGGAATTCGGTGGAATTGATAAACTCCCACAAGAGATTCGAGGTACGATGTCCAATTGGTGATTTAACTATTGTTTCTGTTTTACTTTATTGCTATATTGTTCTTCATAACTGTTTGTCATGGTATCGTTAAAGCACAGACAAACAGATGTCACACTCTCATCAATGTCCATCGAACTTATTTTTAACGGTTAATGTATGGTAGGGTAGGTGTACCAGTTATGGACATAGTGGTTCCCTATTTCGCCCTACGTGATTACCTTAATGTCATCAAATTTTGAAAATTTTTGTGGGTCATGGTAGTTAGATTAAAGATATATCTTGATGTTGAAACATTCAAAAAGATTTAAAATGTGAAATTTATAAAAATTTCACCTATGGCCAAATAGGGAACCACTATGGCCATAACTGGTACACTTTCCCTATGTATGGTATGGTAAGTTGTCATTCTACCATCCGCAGCGCTTGCACCGTTTTTGTTTGTGTTTAACGTTTACACACTACCTAACGGTGATTTTAGCATTGAGTGTATATGCTCTCGCGACTATGATTTTTATCGCGATTTGTTCTTGCGTCTTTTTGTCTGTGGTTGAAGGTTTCTATGAATTTATAGGAACAAACTGTACATCTGATCAATAATTCTGAAATTTTTGCGGTAGGAACCCGTCAAAATCTGGAACAATACAGCTGTGTCAGTTTTAGGAAATTCATAAAATCTACAAAATTCTCTCATCGTCTTCGTGATCAGGCATTGCAGAATTCGTTCTAATTTGATTTTGAGGCACGATCAAAGTAAGTGAAAAAAAAAACCATCCCATCTGTAGGGGTGCATGATTGGCAATGTATCGCAAGTTGTAATAAGTTTAATAAATGAGCAATTCTCGCTGAAACCAGGCCGCCATCGGCACCCATCGATAGAATTCCAATTTTATGTCACTGATCGCTAGTTTTCGATAAAACTTAAGGGTGGTCCTTTAGGTTTTCTCAAATTGGTTGACCCCTCTTACGCCAGCTAGCTAAAGAGTTTGCGAAAAAGCCCATTTTTTGATAAATCTTAGGTATTTCTTCACGTGATATGTCTCATATTTCCATTGAAACACATAGCAAACATAGTGGCATCGTATAGAGGAAGAATATAGCTTTCATCTGAGACTTAAAAAATTTGGCGGCCATTTTGAATTTGGTCATCATCTTAAATTTTGTTAGAAAAACCGTTTGTTTCGCCATTAGCGCACCGCTCGCCATCTGAATTGAATTGAATTGTTTTTTTTTTCAATGGGGAAATCTGAAAACAGACCCCCTGAGAAGGTAACTCAGGGAGTGCGCTAAAACCAGCCCATGCACTGTACACGAGCAATTCTTTTTGAATTGCTCAAGTGGTGTACAGTGCATCGACATTACCCTTGGCCTCAGACCCTTATCTCCCCGGAACCACCTTACGGTATTTCTTCGGGGAGGAGCCTGTGCATATAGCACAACACATGTAGCAGAAGAAGCCTAGGCAAACTGCTTCTCCTAGCCGACTTGAACAATGTTACAAGGGACCAGCCTCGGCAGGGCTAATCCTATGCAGCCAACTCCTGATCGGCGCGCCATAGGCGCTGCAATTCTAGCATAATGTGAGTGACAGCCGTAGTTACTGCATTCCAGCACTCGGCATCCGCACACTGACAGAAACTGCGTCATGTGGAAGTTCACTTCCCCATGGTGTCTTCGATCCAATCTGACACATTTGGTATTAGCCGATGGGTCCATCTACCTTTAGTGGATTTATCCCATTCCTGCTGCCAACCTCTGAGCGTTGTCTCTTTACACGTTTCGCGGACTCCTCTGCTTGAAGCATTGAACATATTCCTGGATGATGAGCCCGATGGGCGTCATCCCGGCTATGATCTCTAGTTAGCGCTCAACTTCCAGTTGTTGTGTTTCTCGCTGGAAGCCACACGCAAGCTATTGCGACTTAGTTCGAATTTTTTTTTCTTTCTTTGAGGTGTTATAGTACACGTGCAGTTTCGCGTTTGCGAGTGTAGTGTCGCGGATATCGCCGCGATGAGTGTTCGACGCGAAAACACGTTTCGCATCGATTATGCGAACGTGCCAAGGAAGCCGTCATTCGAAGAGCTACATGATTTTGTAGCCACCACATTGGGACCCCAATACGAACAAGTTGTTCAACTGCAGCCTAGCAGAGCACTCGGGTGTGCCTTCGTGAAGGTCGTCGACCTGGAGCTAGCGCGGAGAATCGTAGCAGAGCACGACAACAAACATGAGACGGAGGTAGATGGCAAAATCTACAAGCTTCGTATTACGCTCGAGGATGGTGCGGTGGAAGTAAAGCTGACCGATCTGTCCGAGGACATCACGAACGAGCAGGTGGCTGAGTTCCTCAGTGCCTACGGCGAAGTTCTCACCATTACCAATCAAGTACGGGACAGCAAGTATCGCTTCGCTGGTCTACCAACCGGCGCTCGGATAGCAAGAATGATGGTGAAACGGAACATTAAAAGTTACGTCACAATCGATGGTCAAACCACGAACGTGACTTATTTCGGACAGTTACAGACCTGTAAGTACTGCTCCGAATTCGTGCACAACGGTATTTCTTGTGTGCAAAACAAGAAGTTACTGGTTCAAAAAACCTACGCCAATGTAGCGAAAGAACCTGCGGAAAAAAACACCGCACCAAGATTTAGCGTCTCAAAACCGAAACCTATATTTGCGAAGCTCTTCGGACCGAGGCTGCCCAGTAAAAAGTAGGAGAGGCTGCCCAGTAAAAAGTATCTCAAAAGACGAAAAGGGCTGGTACGTCGGAGAATGCTTTCGCTGTGCCGAAGCCAACCAAGCCGAACCTTGCTGAACCATCGACCAAAAAAGCGGGAGCATCAGAAACCATGTTTGCTGCTCCGCTTTCTTCTAAGGCGAACCCCGACAAACCACTGGCTACTGCCCATGCGTTGTCCAAATCGAACCCGCTCGACCAGACCACAACTCTCGTAACTCCTCCGGTTCTCTCACAGAACCTTCTAACGACAACTCGTATGGTAACACGTCAGGCCGCCAGCGATGGTAACGAAACTGATATTTCAACAGCTTCGACGAACAGCAAACGCCGGCATGGGCGACCACCGGGCAAGAAGCTGCGACACGATGACGATACGAACGAGGAGAGCGATAATTTGATCTAATGGCGTTCATGAGTTACAATTTAGCATCAATCAACATCACCACAATCACAAATACGACCAATTTAAACGCACTCCGAACCTTTCTCCGAACAATGGACATCGATATTGCCTTTCTCCAAGAAATTGAAAATGATCAGCTACACTTGCCTGGCTATAGCGTTGTATGTAATGTGGATCATGCAAGAAGAGGAACGGCAATAGCGCTCAAAGAGCACATTCGTTTCACCCACGTCGAAAAGAGCTTAGATGGACGTTTGATTGCCCTTCGGGTGCAAAACACAACATTTTGTAATGTATACGCTCCGTCTGGAACTGCTCTACGGGCTGAGCGGGAGCGGTTCTTCACAAACACTCTAGCTTACTATCTCCGCCACCACACAGAACATACGTTGATTGCGGGTGACTTTAACTGTGTTCTGCGGCAGTGTGATGCGACGGGACACAATCCCAGCCCCGCTCTTCTAACAGCTGTACAGCAGTTACAGTTGATTGACGTGTGGCAAAAAATTTGCCCAAACACACCTGGAAGGATGATAGGATATTTTGCGTCGAAATTAGCATGTACAGCATCGGCGGTTCTTCCTTCCATCCGAATGATTCCAAATTCGTCGGCAAAGGGTGAAAATGCGTACAGTGGGCTAGTCCTCTCGATAGCTATCCACTTCTCAATAGGCTGATCCCGATTCTTCAGCAGTATTCGAACTTCATCAGGGTAGTGTTCTCCCTGCACCATTCTCCAGAGAAACCTTTCAGCTTGTAGAAACTCTTCCTGCTTCAATGGCACAGCGCACGCTGTCACTGGCCCCTTCGATAATTTGGCTAAGTTTTGCGTTGCAAGAATCGTTTCTATTGGTCGTCCAGCTAGGCGTAATCGGCAGTTACTGATAAAGCGATAAATGCACGCCATAGTGCGCAACAGTACACTCCACTTCGAAAATCTGCCGATGTCTATCAGTTGACTGAGCAGCGAAATGTGAGTGAGCAGGTAAGTCGATCGCAATTCCTCAGTAGGATTCACCTTGGTTCGTTGCTGTGGCCACAGGTCCTCAGAAAGGTACAAAAACGCTGGACCACGGAACCACCTCCCGTTCGAATCCGGCTCCGTATCACGTACCCACTTCGTTAAACAGTCAGCTACGTTGTGTTTAGACGGTACCCATCGCCAGCATTCCGATTGCGTCAGAGAGAGAATTTCCCCGATACGATGGGCTACACATTGTTTGTAACGCCTGTGGTCTGAATGGATCCAAGCGAGAACAGTCGAAGAATCTGTCCATAGGTACACCTCGCGAGGTTGAAGAGAGTGATTCGACAAAACGGTGTTTAACATTCTTGCTCCAAGTACGGCCGCTTCCAATTCCAACCGAGGTATCGATAGATGCTTTAGAGGAGCGACCTTACTTTTTGCCATAATCAGCGAACATTGCAAGCGTCCAGTATTATCAGCACTGCGGAAATACACTGCACACCCGTACCCACTCTCGCTAGCATCGGTGAAAACGTGGCATTGCAACGTTTGATAGCAAGGAGGGTATGCTTCGCCGAAATAGCATCGTGGAATGTCGAGCTCGCTTATGCTAGGCAGCAACTCCACCCAGCGCGTCCATTTTTCGTATTCTTCATCTCTCATTTTTTCATCCCATTGCACACCGCTTCTCCACAGATCCTGGATTAAAGTGCGCCCGTGGATAAGATACGGTGCTAGAAGCCCTAAAGGGTCAAACAGGCTCATGATGATTTTGAGAGCAATTCGCTTTGTCGGGCGCTGTTTTCCAGACACGTAGGGGATCAGCTGTTCTCCAAGTTCTGTTGAAAACGTCAGTGTGTCTGATTCCGGATGCCACAACATTCCCAAGACTCGTTCCCATTTTTCCTCCGGGCTTGTCTGCAGTAAACGAGGTTCCATGGACGAGTTTTCCCCAAGTTTTTCCAACACTTCCTCACTGTTGCTCACCCAATTCCTCATTTCAAACCCTCCACGGGCGTGGATGGTTCTAACTTGCGTTGCCAACTCTGACGCTTCTTCTGGAGTGTCGGCGCTATCGTAATAGTCATCCATATAAGTTTTATCTTTTATCGCCGCCGCAGCCAGTGGAAATTCGTCGGCCCACTTATCGGCGTTTTCTCGTAGTACATGCTGCGCGACGCATGGCGAGCATGTGGCGCCGAACATTGCTACGTCTGCAATAAAGACTTCCGGAGGGTGCCGTGAGTCAAAGCGAAACAGGAAGCATTGGAAGAATTTGTCCTCAGTTCTCATCCGAAGCTGCAAAAACATTTCGCGGATATCCCCTCCGAATCCTACGCGCTTCTCACGAAATTTGCAGATCACTGACGGAAGCGACACAAGCAAGCCAGGGCCTTTTAGAAGTTGAGAATTTAAGGAGATTCCATTTACTTGTGCCTTTCCGTCCCACACGAGCCTCTTTTTCTGCTTCTTCGGATGCGTAACCAGGCCCAACGGGAGGTACCAGACTTGCCTTCTGTTGATCTCTCTCAGCTCTTCTTCTGTTGCCTTGTGAACGTAGCCTTTCCGTATGTAGTCGACGATTTGCTGGTTCACGCTTTCTCGAAGACTTGAATCCTTCGCTAATTGAGCTTCAAAACTTTTCATCCGCTTCATCGCCATAGGGAGGCTATCAGGTAGATCAATTTCGTCAGCTTTCCAAAGCAGAGCGGTTTCATATCTCCCTTCGACAAACTTAGTGGTGCTCGCTAAAATTTCGCGGGCGCGTTTGTCTTCGACCGACTCAGGCGAGGGCACCGTTGCGATCACACTGTCCTCCAGGATGAACTGCTGCCGAACTAGATCGTTCAGTTCTCTGTCTGCATCACAGTTACACTCGTGCACATTTACAAATCCGCTTTTAGGTGGTGCATTCCCATCCGGACCATACACGGACCACCCTAGGAGCGATTTTACTGCGATCGGTTCTCCTGGTCTGCCAATGCAACAATCCAACGGCGCGAACAAACTAAGATTTTCTAATCCTAGAAGAATCCTGGGCACGGCCTCGGTGTATGACGAAACAGAGAGGTTTCGAAGGTGCGGAAATCTCTCGGATAGTTCATTGATGGTCAAGCTCTGACTCGGGAGATTTAGTTCTCCAACAGTGTGCGCGTTTTTCAATATGTATCGCTGGGGCTGTCCTTTTCCAGAAATTTCGAAATCAACACGTTTCGAACTGTTCTCGTTTCTCTTCACGCTCGACGTCCATCTCAACTCCAACGGTTCTGAAACGCCAGTTGCTCCAAGCTGCCGTGCTAGACTTGATTCGATGAGCGTCAAAGATGAACCTTCGTCTAGAAAGGCGAACGTTTCGCATTTTCGGTTCCCATTAAACAACGTTACCGGGATGATCCTGAACAGAACCGATCTCTTTGGCCGCTCATGAGTGTTGCATTCCGAGGCACGAAATTGACGCTGACGCTGTTCTTGCGCTGGACCGTGCCCTGAACGGTGAAGCAGTGGGTGATGGCGATCGCGACAGTTTCCGACGTTGCATCGGATCCTCGAACGGCATCTCCATTGACCATGGTCGAATAAACAGACTTCGCACAAGTTACATCGATCGACGGCTTTAAGACGACCTTCTAGACCCAATTGCTGAAATCGTTCACAGTTTCGTACACGATGGTCGGTTTTACCGCATATCGGACAAGGTCGCCGTTCTTCTCCTCGGTTCTGTACTTCAGCTGCATCTTCGTGGGAATAGACGTGTCCCTTCTCTTTCGGCTTGTCCTTATCGGCTTTCACAACAGCGGTCTTCGGCTGGATTGGAGAAGTAACTTCGCTGGCATCATACACTAGCTCTCCCATAAACGCTCCAAAGTGTTTGAGGGTCGGTTCGGAATACGCTCGCTTGAATCTCGCCCACTCGAGTTTTATTGAAGCTGGTAGTTTCTCCACTAACTCGCCAAGTAACGTAGGGTTTGACAGATGGCCGCTCAAATTGGCGGCTTCTATGTGATCACACAACTGTTGAACCGTTAAACCGAAGTTTATTAACGATTCCAAACGTTCCGGTTTGGGAGTCTCTATTCGGTGAACTTTAGCCAGTAGATTCTTCACTAAAAGCTCTGGTCTACCATACAATCGCCGCAACGTTTCCATGATCGCATTCACGCTCTGGGGAAACATCAATTTCGTAACGACGGCATCTCACGCTGGACCTCGCAAGCACTCCCTCAAGCGGATAATATTTTCCACGTCCGTAAAACCGCACGCATTATTCGCTGTCTCGAAGCTATGGACGAATATCGGCCACTCCTCAGGGTCGCCCGAAAAGACGGGAAGCTTTTTCGGCCAGATTTGCCTGGCCAATATCTGGTCGCTATTTGGCCCCGCCCCGTGCGAACGTGGATTCAAACCGACTACCGCACGATCCTCACATGAAGATTGCGACAAACCAGCGTTAATGGTAGCCGGATGACGCGCACTTCGAAAGTGGTTTCCGACTGGTTCATTCTGGACATTATCGCCGAGGATTTGATAGTTAGGAGCCACTTCGGGGGTTTGGCGCGGCTCTAACTCGCATTGATCGACTTTCAAATCGACGCTACGTTGAAAACGATCCGATGCTGCCAAATCCGCTACTAAATTAGGCCACCCCGAATACTGTGTGACGCTGTTGTCTTCTCTCTTGCTCAGGTCATGCTGACTTTTCAGCCAAGCACTAGTTCTATCCTTTCGACTTAGTACGCTGGACTTACTGCTTCCGTCGTCCGCTATTCGTTCCTCCAGCTCAAATTTGTCTCGCAGGTATTTCTCCTGCATCGCTAACTCCTTGGCCTTGATCGCATGCTCCTGCTCCTTTAACTGCCTCTCCTTCTCTAGACGAATTCGTTCTTCTTCCAATCGCGCTCGCTCTTCCTTCAACTTCTGCTCCTCCAATCGACGCTCGTCTTCCAATCGCTGCAATGCTAATTGCGCTCGAGCTCTGGCGGTCGAAGTGCTGGATTTGGAAGATCGCATCTCCCCATGGGCCGATTTGTCCACCGCAGGAATCTCAGGGTGTTTCTTCGGAGTAGTATTGTCACCCTCCGCAAGAATGGGAACAGCCAAGGTCTTGGATTTGTCGGAGTTCTTCGACTTCTCCAAGGTCTTTCTCTGGCTGGCATCGCTCGACTTCTGTATCTCACTCGGTGCAACGAGGACAGTCAAGCTCGCCGGCTGTTTTTTACTTGTTTTCTTCTTTGCTCCGGTGGTCCCCGGAATCGGTTCGGGTGGGCACTTACTGCATCTCCACGATCGGTGTTGGACTCCCGGCGACCCTTTGGCACAAGCATAGTGGTACCAAACACCACATCCGTCGCATGCCACCATACCTACGTCAGCGGAGTTCGGCGCATCGCAGGCCCCGCATTCATGGGCAGCTCGCATCCTGGTGTTAAATCTTTGAGATTGTTCGGATAGGCGAAGGGTCTTCTAGCAGCAGTTTATGTGTGCAGCTCAAAGCTAAAAATATAATTTTATTATAATTGCTGTTGAAAAAGTCATGTAACATCATGTACATTTAGTCTTGCCTATACCAATGCGTTTCTCTTCGGGAAGTTGGGGCTGAAAGTGCTTGTTGCCGCCGCCTGAGAGTACCGGTAACTAATTATAACTATAATTCAACGAATCAAGGTTTTAACATACCTAGTAGCATGAATTTTATGCGCACGCTGGTACTCTTAACGAGACGCTGAATGAACTCTACATATTAGAATGGCATAATTAGAAATGAGATATAGCCTGTTAGCATATGTGAGCCTTATCTTTACCTGTTACACAGAAAAGTTGAGAATCCAATTCACATAAGCTCCACTCTTTGTACTAAACAAATTTAAATGGATCAAATTCACTTAATTAGATTAACTGATTAGAAAAATAGTAATTTGTATCTAACTTAAGGTTTTTCACGCTAGCACATCGTGGCTTTTAACAACAGCTATTGTACTATGGCAATTCATTGTTGGCTTCGCAGTCTTCTGTGCGACGAGTAGGATTCTGCACCCCGCGCTGACGAGTGCCATCCGTGTTGCCAGAACAGATGCAGTGGTGGTTATCATTCGCTAAGCCCAAGATAAAATCCTTCTTTCGTTGGAAATCTAAGGCCGCCTTCTATGATTTCCATCGCGAATACCAACGACTGTACGTGGAACTTCGATCAGCATACGATGGCTACTATCGGAATCCGGCGATGTTATCAACGATAAATCGAGTCAAAGCGCAAATGTTAACCTTGCAACGAAATTTCTCCCAAGATTTCATGCGAATTAGCGAGCGATATATTTCTGGTGAACCGATTTCAATGTTCCAGATCGGCGAACGAAGAAGGAGGAAAACAACCATCACCCACTTGCGAGATGAACAAAATCAGCCCATTGATGACGCGCATGCGATCGAGCAACACATGTTCGATTTCTACCGCACGCGCTATGCTGCTGAACAAACTGACGTGGTTGCAGACGAATTATTTGTATGCGAGAGAGTTGTCCCAGATAACGATCCGGCAAACGTGGCCTGCATGGGAGAAATATCACCAGCCGATATCATCATGGCCATCAAATCCAGCAGCCCGAACAAATCCCCCGGAGGTGATTCGCTTCCACGTGAGTTCTACCTTAAAACATTCAACGTCATCTGGAGAGAGTTAACGTTGGTCATGAATGAAGCTCTTGCTGGAAATTTTCCAGCTGAATTCGTCGATGGAATCGTAGTACTGGTGAAGAAAAAAGGGAACGATGAAACGGCCCACTCGTACAGACCGATATCCTTACTCAACTGCGACTATAAGATACTGTCTCGCATACTCAAACAGCGCCTGGAAATAGTAATGAGAAACCATCGTGTGCTCAGCGCAGGCCAAAAGTGCTCCAGCTTCGGACGAAACATCTTCCAGGTCACGCTGGCTTTGAAAGACCGCATGGCACAGCTTATCAAACGTAAACAACGGGGTCTACTAGCATCGTTTGATCTGCGACATGCGTTCGATCTTGTTGATCGCTCTTTCCTCTTTCGCAACATGTGCGCACTCGGCTTTAACCCGAACTTTGTTCGTCTTCTCAGCAAAATCGGAGAGCTATCATCTTCTCGCCTGCTCTTAAATGGACGTCTATCGGGAGCATTTCCCATCGAGAGATCAGTGCGTCAGGGAGATCCGCTCTCGATGCACTTGTTCGTGCTCTACCTGGAACCACTCATCAAGAGGCTTGAGGAAACCTGCGGGCCCGACTTGGTGGTGGCATACGCTGACGATGTGTCGGTGATAGTTACATGCGAGGCCAGATTGGAGCGAATTTGAGAGCTATTTCATCGTTTTGGACGAGTGTCGGGTGCTAGGCTAAGTCTAGCAAAGTCAACGTCTGTATCAGTGGGTTACACTGACGATGCGCCACTCAAAGTGCCTTGGATGCGTTGTGAGAACACCGTTCGAATTCTAGGAGTTACCTTTGCCAACTCCATTCGGCTTATGAACAAGTGGAATTGGGATGCGCTCGTTGGCAATTTTGCTCGTCAACTATATCTGCACTCACAACGGGCGCTCACGCTACAACAGAAAGTGACTCTACTAAATGTGTTTATCACATCGAAAATATGGTACCTCGCATCGTTGCTCACGCCGGCTGCTATGCACACAGCAAAACTGACTGCTGCGATGGGGTCTTTTCTGTGGCGTGGTATTCCAGCCAGGGTACCAATGCTGCAATTGTCCCGCAATGTAGAAGGAGGTGGATTGAAATTGCAACTGCCAACTCTAATATGCAAGGCTTTGCTGATCAACCGACATATCCGTGAAATTGACTCCACTCCTTTTTATAGTTCTTTTATTTTCCATGCAATTCCCAACCCTCCCGCAGATTGTCCTTGTCTAAAGCAAATCCTATCCAATTTTCCTTTACTTCCTCCTCAAATTCAGCAAAACGTTTCAGTCGGCGCCATCCACAACTTCTATATCAGCCAAACCGATGAACCGAAAGTTTCACGTGACTATCCTGCAGCCAGCTGGCCGCAAATCTGGCGAAATATTGCATCCAAGCAGTTGTCCTCGGGGAATCGAAGTTTGCTGTTCCTTCTCGTAAACGGGAAGCTTAATCATCGAAAACTTATGCATCGAACCAACAGAGCCGACGGTGAAAACTGCTTACACTGTACCGAGCCATGCGAAACATTAGAGCATAAATTGGGTACGTGCGTTCGGGGAGAGGCAGCTTGGAGACTACTACAGCGGAAGATATCTACTCTGCTCAATGGATGGCGTAGACTTTCTATAGAGGATTTGTTGAAACCTTCCCTAAGAAATGTAGCAAGATAGAAGAAAACTAAAATACTTAAAATGTTTGCAAGTTACGTCGTCTTTATTATGGACAATAATAATGTAATAGATGTAGATTCATTAGAATTTGAAATCGATAATGCAGTATAAGAAATTATTTTGTAATTACTTTTTACTCTTTGATCAATAAACAAATTTTATGTAAAAAAAAATCTTTGGATACCTTCCGGTATGCACTTGCTACTCTTAAGCACATTATCCTGTACGTGCTTTCCAACCGCCTTAGGTTTCTGCTCCTTCTAAGCGCTTTTGACCAGATTGGTCTTCCATACCTTAGGATTAGACCTGTTCATATTTGAAAAAATGTCTGGAAATCTACCGGTCAAGCAGTATTCCGAATTATTATGCTAAGAACAATGTGTGGTCAAATTTTCAGCTCATTTGATAAAGATTTCAATATGCTTCAAGCTGAAAATGTGTTTTTGAGCTTATATCAAGGTTTGAAAAATCATAACTAGCATTTGGAAAATCAAAACCACTTGCTATTACCACTACTTGAAAGCTAATTCTATTCTGTTAAAGTTTGTCGAACACGCTAATAAGATCAAATTGAGTTTTAACATTGTTTGATCGAGATTTGTTTTCCGCAGTACCCTGAAATCACAGTTTTTTGAATATATATGGTACAAAAAACACACATTGACATTATTTTTTCAGACCATAGTCAACGGGAATAGAACATTGTAAAGCTATGAATTCATTAACCATTAATAGCTCACATGTTACCAAAGGCAATAAATTACAAAAAATGCCCAAAGATCGAGCACTGCATCGCAACCTGATGATAGTTAAATCACGCATGACACATGTACCGACCTGAGACGAGACTCGCGAAGACGGTCTTCTTTTTCTGTGATTGCTGAGTTTTTTTCTTATTCCACTTTGTGTTTATACCAATTATGCGCAAGCCGTTCAAATCCTCACACGAACCTCTCAGCAAAAAATGATTGAGTTTGCATCACATCGAATCATAAATAGCCGTTTGAGTGAAATTTCATGCCAGCAAACGTAGCAGACATTAGAAATAATGTATCTTCTGCTTAGATTTAACAGCAACTTTGGAAAAACTGCTCTGTTGACTGAGGTTTTCAACAACAATTTACTTTGAACACAATACTTTTCACTTTTTCAGCCATAAAAACGGTGGGCTGCATTTGACGTTTCGTGAGAGGGGAATCTGGGCTGCATATGACGTTGATATTTTTCTTCTTCGCGAGTCTCTCTCAGGTACCGACGAATGAATGAATTGAACAAGTTAGCATTGCTTTTTCTTTCCGATTGATGATTGTTTTGATCGCATTTCATTGACGATTCAGAACGATTTGAAAACAATCATCATCATCGACTGAGAAAAAGCAGTGCTAACGTGTTCATTTTTTACATTCCACAAAGCTCACGATGGTGCTCTTTGCTTCCCCACAGCGGATTCACATATATGCTTCCTAAGTTACTATTTTTTACAATTTATTTTCGTAAGATAACTTGTAACTTTCAACGGGATTGAGTTATAGATATGTGTAGTCATCATGTTCTGGAAGATAAAAATCCTAAATTTTCATACAGGTATGTTTTTTAGAGAGAACACTTCCTAAAAATAGTGATTTTCAAGAACCTCAAAGCACAAACCTCAACCAAACTATGTTAAAACTTGCTCCAATCTTAAAATCATGTTCGACAAAAGTTCGTAGAATTTAATCAACTACTGTGTAGAGGTATTTCCAATAATTTTTGGTGTTCCGTTCGGTAGTTATGATTTTTTATAGCTTGAAATTATCCTAAAAATACATAATTGATTTGAAGCACACCTAATTTTTCTCCAAATTGATTGAAATTTTGACCAGAAGTTCATTTTAACATGAAAAATCTAAATATTGGTTGACTGGTTGATTTCCCGACATTCTTGAAAATATGAATAGGTCTACTTAGGATGGATAGCGCCACGCTTGCCAGTAGCTTGCGTTTGCTGGCAATTACAGCAGAGCTGTTAGACATCATCCTTGAAAGCGCCGCTATAACCGTAGATGCCCTTTTATAGGCATACTCAACGTGGCTAGCGAAGCTGAGCTTGTCATCATTACCCCAAGATGCCTAAGGGATCGCTGGATTCTATGGTGCAATCACCTATCGAGATAAGCGTCCGTTGCTCGGACTCTCGGTTGTTGACCACCACCATCTCAGTCTTGTGACGGATCAGTCCTAGTTTTCAAGACTTCATCCATTCCTCAGCTATTGAAATAGAGTGCGCTGCTGTCAACACTACTTCCTCCATCGATTCACTATAGACCACTATCGTCGGCGAAGCCAACAATCTTAACATCCGTCGGAAGGGGCACCCTCAGTACGTCATCGTACATCGCATTCCATAACAGCGGGCCCAGGATTGAATCTTGAGGTACTCCCGGTAGTTCGAACGCTTTTCTGCCCCTCCTCTGTGTCATACAGTAGAATCCTACCATGAAAATAGCTTTCTAGAAGCTTACATAACTGCACCGGTACCTTCAGGCGCTATTGCTTCCCAGCTTGCGCTGTGGAACGCATTCTTCACATCCAGAGTGACAACCGCGCAGTAACGGATGCCGCTCTTTTTATGCTCGATTGCCACCTCAGCTGTCTGAACGACTGACTGGATAGCATCCACAGTAGATCTACCTTTCCTGAATCCAAACTGGTTGTTGGACAGGCCGTCCGCACCTTCCGTATACGGTACTAGCCTGTTGAGAATCAACCTCTCCAATAACCTGCCCGTCGTATCTAGTGACTATACGCTGACAGGTCACCTGGTGGTTTCCCCGCCTTAGGTAGTAGCACCAATTTCTGTCCATACATCCTGGAAGATTCTTTGATCAATGCAACGTTGCATCGTGGTTCTGAGCATGCTTTTCGTTCGTCACTCCGCCTTCACTGCCGCTTTTAAGGCAACATTCGGGATACCATCGGGTCCCGGTGCCTTGTTTGACGCGAATGATTTCACGACTTCTGCCAGCTCTGCATTCGTCACTCTCGCCACTTCTTCTCCTTCATCTGCCGCATACGGCGCTGGGGGCCAAAGGCTTATGGGATGATGCGGGAAGAGTATGTCGATTATCGATGACGGATGAGCTTGAGGCTATCGAAAGGTAGAAGCAGTACTACGATGAACACATAAGTGCCGAGAAAGCATTATGCTTGAGCTTCGTATCTTCGTATCTGTACACCTGGACATCATCATTCCAGACAGAATATTAAGTCGACCACGTTTTGATCGATGGACGGCACTTCTCCGATATAGTCGGTTTTATATTCTATCGTGACGCTTGTTGTAAATAACTGAACTACAAAAAACAACAACGCTGCAGTTAATGCAGTTCTATGGAGATGACAGTTCCGTGTTAGCACCGGTCCTCCACCGATGTAAACAAATACATAGACAGACCTGTAACATGAAAAGGCCTATGTCTGGGAATATCTAGAGGAGAAGAAAGCAATACATGCGGCAACTTACCATAAATTCGGGTGAACTTGATCAGAAGTGTGAAATTGATCACCGTGTCATACGATATAATTGTGTCCTAATGGAGCATAAATATCAATTTAACATGACAAAACGAAATCATCTGGAGGCTTTGTACGTGCAATATTTCATTTATAAGATGTCGTGAAATGGCCTTCTACGTACAAAAGTGGAGGCGATATACGTGCATATATTATGTGATGAATAATAGCATACAATGCGAGTGTATAAATTTTCTACCGAACTATCATGTGATCTTATGCGACTTAACTTATGATAACAAATGTTAATTTGACAGCTGCTACGGATGGATTCGACTTAATATGTGCGAGTGTACGGGACAAAACAAAATGTACAAATGAACTCAGAAAAAAGCGTTTTATGCGAGGAAACTCATCAATCTGACGATTTTATCCTAGTTCTAAATAAGGATTTAAACAAGGTATTAACCAGAAAATTTGTGACGCTGCCTAAGATATATTCCCCAACCATATTGAGGATTTTGCGACGCGCGACCGAGAGTACGCTCCGCATTGTTGACTTTCTCAATCACATCTCGATGAAACCGCCAACCGTCGAAGCGATTCTGTGATACACTCATTTTACACAGGACTTGTTCAACTTTCGTCAGCCACTCACTAACATGGTGAGACAGCAGAGAAAGCTCGGGCGTGTAGTTGTCGCTCCAGAGGTCGCGTGTTCAAATCCCGTTTAGAGCTTTTTTATATATTGATCTAGTTCGGTAGCTAATTATAGCTCATTTTCAAACCAGCAGCAATGTAATTTTAAGATCACACATAAATATGTATCATATATGATGGAGTCCTTTTGTTACATTCGACTCGCTATAATTGTACAGGTTTCGTTCGTACTGTGTGCTTCTATGAAAGTGCCATATAAACTGACGTGTGAGTATTTATTTTTCCACGTTGAACATGTGCACGAGAATCTATTCCTCAACTAAACGAACAATATTTCATCACTAAAACTCATACCAATTTGCTCATTCGGTTGAAATAATCGAATTTCTTTCAGACATCAAGAACTTCCTTAGAAAATGGCATACATTTAGGCGTTTTCCGCAAAACTATTGAAATTTAACTAATTATTATTCCTATGAATATTGTATTGTTAAGAATAATGCAAGCATATTCGGATTCAGGTTAAAATCTATTATGTAGAGTTGTTCTGAAAACTTACAATAATCGCATTGTCAAGTGATCAATTTCATCCCGAAATGAGATCCCTCGATTTTTTATTTTTGAGATATTTCTTAGCACTAAAATGACATTTGTTAGAAAATTTCAATACATGAGCCAATGAAGCTAACCTTCGTACTTGTTTTCCTGCATTCGGTTGTTTGGTTTTGTCGCATTATAGAAAACAGAGAAGAAAAAACGTGAAAAATGATCTTTGTATTTGTTCTACCAGAAGCGCAACGCATCCCGCATGAGTAACGCCTTATACTCGAATATAGACTTGACGGTCATAGGAAGTATGTTACATGCAAAAAAATCAGTCCTTCACTGTTGCCATACATGACGTAAATACCAGACTCGAAGGTAGTGGGATCTCTTAAGGTTAAACATTTTCATGACTTCACAGGCCATATAGTATAATCGTGCTTCAAACTTTACTATTGTACAATACTACGCCAGAAGGTGCTATGCAAAGAACCTGGCATAACAGCCTAATAAAGACTTTCAACAGATCCAGTCAGTTTGTTTGCTTCGCGGATTATATGAACATTGTCCAGAATCATTTTCAAAGTTTAATTTTAAATCCTTTTTCCTTTCTGGTACTACAACAGCTAATCCATACACTGAGGAACACATTTTTGTCTCAAGAACGAAAATGCCGCTTTTAACATGATTAAAGATTGCTGAATTCATTGCCGTTTTCGAAAATATCATAGCACGTCTAGTTGTTGAGATATTGACTGTTGAAAATGCAAAATTTGACTATTTCAGCCAACTTGCAAGCAAATTTAATAGCTCGTCTGCCAATTTGTTTGCTTAATTAACAATAAAATTTAAACTTCATCTGTATTACAATGATTATAAACAAATTGCATTCTCAAAAATTATTTTTTAAGGTTTTGAAAAGTAATGTTTTGCTGTAGGGTAGAAGCACCGGTTTTGGCCATACGCCATTAGTAGCCATAGTGGATTATACACCGTTTTACATAGCCAATCAGCATGAAACCTTTTGTGTTCATTAGATCACATTCATATGATAGAGCTACATTCATTTACTCGTCCAAATTTTTTCAAAACATAAGAAAAACAATTGATTTTCCTTATAATTTTAACTCCCATACACCTAATTTGGCCAGGGCACTCCTAATTTGGCCACTCTCATGAGAAATCAATGCAATTGGCCAATTTAGGAACCGAAGTTAAATCTCTGGCCGTAACTGGTTCCGTTGGCCTATATTAACCAACGGGATTTTCAAAGCGAAAAAATGGTTTTAGCTCAGTTTTGATATTTTACACACATAATATGGATTGGAAGCTTACATTTGACATATTTGTAGTATAAATACGGCTTCCCATTTAATTTTTATTGACATTTTCTCTTAGGCTGGCCAAAACCGGTGCTTTTACCCTAGGAGAATTTTGTATGCAGACGACAAGCATGTTAAAAATATCGATTTAATAGACATTTAACCGTACTATTTCAACCAAATTTTATCTGAAATGGAAGTTAAAGTCCTATTTTGCATGCTTGGTGGATTAGTTTGAAAGAAAGTTTGATAAATCATACTTCAATCTGCATGTAAACATCAATGAAAACAGTGTTTATACAACTTTGATGACCTGTAGCTAAAAATTGTGACGTGCTGGAACATTTTTGAGAACGGCATGAGATACAGCAGCCCCAAATCTACTAGAGGCACATACAGTCGAATTTCGTTCGTTGCACTATATTTAATTTGGTTCCCGTTAGTTGCACTGAAAATAATCTACACGTTCGATTCTAATTCTTTTCAACGTGGATCTGTCGTGTCGAATTGCAAGGTGAAATGACGTGTAAAACTTGTGATTCTGTGAAGGATTGACTTTGGTTCGATAGCAAAGTATTTTACACATGATTTGAACGTGTTTTACAATGGCGATATCCATCACTAGTAGAACTAGTTTGCCTATCATGACAAGAACTCACATTTGCCGTCCACGCGTAACATGTTAAATGACATGTTATTTTTGGAGAAACCGGGTGCCCGCAATGGGTGCCTGGAATCAGAAAATCAAGCAATCGCTAATAAATCCTACTGCAAAGTTTTCGATAATTTGTAAATTAACGTGTTTAACATTTTAATTTCGATTGCCGATAGCAACTGGTTTTACACCATCGATCGATGTGTTTTACAATTAGTAAAAATTCACGTGTGAAACACATTGATCCAGCTTGTAGAACGTTTTCAGTGTGGGCTATAGCCCACCTAAAACGAAGGCAAACTTCATTTTCTGACATAAGACGCAATTTATCAATGTTGGTAGCTCTGTTTTCCTTTTGTTCTACACGCTCGTTCAAATCTACTCAAAAGAGAGTAAGTTTGACTCACTTTTGAAGTTTCAAGTTAGCTGTCAAAAGTGAGTAACTTTATTTTATCAAAGTGAGTAACTTCTTACTCAATCATGAAAAAAAACGACCTTACTCACTTTTGAGTAAACACAAACATATTTGACTCACTTTGTAAACGTCAAAGACTTGTGAAAATTTCGGCTTCTAAGTTTAGGAGTAAACATTGCTGTTAAACAAGTGCCTTAAAACGAATCATGCAAGTTGTGAATATATATGGGCAATTGTTAGTGGTATCATTTATCCTGAATTCCGGCGCACATTTTCTTCGAAGAGAAGAAATTTTCTTCCATAATCCACCAGCAAGAAAATTTTCTTTTCTTCGAAGAAAATACGCGCCGGAACTCGCCTACTGGTTTTGATCGAACAACCGCAAAAAAAAAAAATATATATAAACAGTAAGTTTTACCGTCGTACTTTTTATTGGACTAATTATCAATTCTTTACAGTCTAACCGGGAAGGCTACTCGTTCCGTCAAACTACATCCTCCAATGTCTTTCATCAATCCCCCAGAGATTTACAACACCCGGGGATACATTCCAGAGCAGCAAAAGCTTCGACACAAATACCACAATTTTTAATTGTATTAATTAAGTAATTTAATTTTTACTTAAAATCATGTACTATCGCAACATTAATGTTTAAGATGATAAAATAAATGTTATGCTTTTTGTATATTTTTCTCTTGATTTTACAAAAATAATAATAAATTAATTTCCAAAAATATTATTTCTGAAGTGAGTGACATCTACTCACTTTCGCAAATTCCAGATTAAACGAAGTGAGTAAGTGTTACTCTAATATTGACATTTGACAACGTTACTCAAAAGTGAGTAACGATGGTGTTACTCACTTGTGAGCAGTTCCACTTTGTTCCGAAGTGAGTCGAATTCTACTCACTTTTGAGTAGATCTGAACGAGCGTGTATATGTTATTTGACAGCTCGAAACTCAGCCCGATTAGTGAAAGATTAGATTAGTGAGACACGCAAATAGGTTATTTCTGTGACGCTGTGATATTGATGCAGCATCCAATATGGCCGGCATGAAAATTTGTTTAAAGATCAAAAGCTTGGTTAACTTTATTTATTTATTTTTTCAATTCGTTCTACTTTCAGTACTGTTCAACTAACTAGGTTTTGAGTTCACGCACAAAGGTAAGATGTTTAATTTTTTTGATATTTGCTCTCTTATAAAAATAAAAGGAACAAAAGAAGAAAAGAATGAGAAGGGGGCATAAAAGTACTCAAAAATAAGTTTAAAAGTAATCAAATGTGTTTTTATTTTTTTGTATTTTCATCGTATGGACGTTTCACTCCTCGTTCTTCTACATTTGCTTCTAACATTACCAGTGAAATATGACGAAAGGTTCGCGTGACAGAGGTGTCCGCGAGATTCGCTAGGAATCTCCTTACCTAATGAGACAAGCCCGTCCGTGAATGGTTCGCGTTGTTCGACGAAAATGTAAAACAAACAGCATCTTGCACTTTCATTTGGGACTCTGTTGGGTTCGAAATGGTGATTTGGTACTGCGCTTTGTTGGTTTTACCGGTGATTTGTTCCACTGATGCTAATTCAACTCTACTCGAATCGGTGGGTTCTACACGCAAACAAATATGCGGTAAAAACTACCATTTTAGTTGGTTAACTTAAGCGTTCGCACCGGCAATTTTCAGCAGACCAGAAATGCGCTTGATTTTACCATGTCTGTAGTCGAAAACAGATTGTTGTAAATTATTTCTGTCAAATGTACCAGTAATGTGGTGGGATGTACCGTAAACATAGTAAATTGGTCTAAAATTGCATGGTAGTTTCAAGAATGGGCGTAGTCAGCTAAAATTGTAATTTTTACCATAGATTTTTTCCCGCGTAGCACCAAATGGCATTTAGCTGGAAATGCCATTAGCTTACACAGACACATTTGAAATGCTTGTTAGTGTCAAGGCGATAGTATTATGGATTTTACTCCTGTGATATCCCATCATTTGGAAATGGGTCAAAATAAGACAACGCAAGCTTGTATCGTGTCAAAAGGCGACTTATATGAAAAAAAATACGATCAATCCTACTTGTTAACGTCTTTTCTTAACAATCGATGATCGCATTACGTTATTGATTTATTTTATTTTTTATATACTTTTTGATATTTATTTTTATATTCAAAACCGATCAAAATGTCACTCAAGTTTTATCTGCTGAATATTCCTGTCAAATCAGTCCATAAGAAACCTTCTTTAGTTGACCATTTGGTATGGAAAATCAAAAAAGCTGCAAATGGAGGATTGGACAATTCTTGTATCTCTCTGTGTTATATTTCTATGTTTTAATGATAGTGAAGACTTTCATACAAATTTGCTAAACTACTCGTTTTGAATCACGCATACGCTGGAACATTTAGATTAATTTGTTAAGTCATCTACGTCATCGTCCCCATCAGTAATTAACCGCTTGAAGACAGCTTAACCATGACAAAAGTTGGAATTGTTCTCGTCTTGAAAATTTGCACCAACGGGACTCTTTCCGAATCCTTTCTAGCTAATGCCTATCTGTTCCAACATCTAAGTCCCTCACGTGTACTCGTCGGTGTAAGCCCGACAACATCCGGGAAAGCCACACCGGAAAGGAGGGGAGTAATACAAGTTTTCCTTCCTTTCCGTCCAAAAAGTTGTGACGTGATGGTTGTGGACCGGAAGACTTGCCGTGCTCTTGGGAACTAAATTCTATTCTAAGCTTCTTCTTCCGGATAGGGTAATGGCCACCTCCATCTAGCTTTGCATAGAATGAGTGAAGCAGTGAGTTCCTATAGGATACTAGGTATACCTAGCTTCAATTATGACAGGGGCTTCTAAACAAAATTATCAATTTCCAGTTTTGCGTGATCTGATTTGCACAATCAAATTCAATACATATTGTTAAATCGTACACTTCAGGTTAATTATCAGAACTCCAAGTCTGAAGAACTTCCTATAAAAGCTGGTATTCCTCAAAGCAGCATTTTGCAGCCAATATTATATAATATTTTTACATCTGGCTTACCGAGTTACTTCAGTGATGTCAAAAATCTTTTTTTTTATTTCTTTATTAGTATCATTCCAAACATTACATTCATTATTTCTTATATCTAGGTGTTCTGTGTTATTAGACAACACTATCATCCTAATTTAGTAAAACAAATCTAAGATTTTATTAACATTTTGTCAATAACATATTACATTTCATTTGCCGTAGCAGTAAAGATTTTTTTACAGGTGAGGTGATTTCACCTGCATATAAGAGAAAAAAAGCGCTTTGAATATACTTAACCTAACTTAACCTAAACATATAACGCATTAATCGTGGCAATAGAAGATTGTAACGATTTTTGCTTGAAATTATTGATTATTTTATTTGACATTTGTTCCAATGTTTCAACATTGGATATTCTGTGTAATTCATTGGTACTATACCAGGGAGGAAGCCTCAGAATCATTTTCAAAATTTTATTTTGAATTCTCTGCAGAGCTTTCTTTCTGGTATTACAACAGCTAGTCCATATTGGTACAGCATACAACATGGCTGGCCTGAAGATTTGTTTGAATATCAAAAGCTTGTTCTTAAGACAAAGTTTTGATTTTCTATTAATAAGGGGATAGAGACATTTTACATTTTTGTTACATTTGGCTTGAATGCCCTCAATGTGATTTTTGAAAGTTAAATTCTTATCTAGCATGAGCCCTAGATACTTAACTTCATCTGACCAATTTATTGGAACCCCTCTCATCGTGACAACATGTCTACTTGAAGGTTTCAAATAAAGAGCTTTTGGTTTATGTGGGAATATTATTAGTTGAGTTTTGGAAGCATTAGGAGAAATCTTCCATTTTTGCAAGTATGAAGAAAAAATATCCAAACTTTTTTGCAATCGACTACAGATGACACGCAGGCTTCGTCCTTTGGCGGAGAGGCCTGTGTCATCCGCAAACAAAGATTTTTGACATCCCTGAGGTAACTCAGGTAAGTCAGATGTGAAAATATTGTATAATATTGATCCCAAAATGCTGTCTTGGAGAACACCAGCTCTTACAGGAAGTCTTTCAGATCTGGAGTTCTGATAATTAACCTGAAGTGTACGATTTGACAGATAACTTTGAATTATTCTAACAATGTATGTTGGAAAATTAAAGTTTTTCAATTTTACAATCAAACCTTCATGCCAAACACTGTCGAATGCTTTTTCTATGTCTAGAAGAGCAAGACCAGTAGAGTAGCCTTCAGATTTGTTGGAACGGATCAAATTTGTTACACGTAAAAGTTGATGAGTGGTCGAATGTCCATGGCGGAATCCGAACTGTTCATTGGCAAAAATTGAATTTTCGTTGATGTGGGCCATCATTCTGTTCAAAATAACCTTTTCAACTGATGGAGGAAAGCAAACTGATTGGACGATAGCTAGAAGCTTCTGCAGGATTTTTGTCTGGTTTTAAAATTGGAACAACCTTAGCGTTTTTTTCATTTGTCATGTTAAAAATCTTTATTTATGGATGACACAGGCCTCTCCGCTAAGGGACGAAGCCTGCGTGTCTTGGATATTTTTTTCTTCATACTTGCAAAAATGAAAGATTTCTCCTGATGCTTCCAAAACTCAACTGATAATATTCCCACATAAACCAAAAGCACTTTATTTGAAACCTTCAAATTGACATGTTGTCACGAAGAGACAGGTTCCTATAAATTGATCAGTTGAGATTAAGTATCTGAGACTCATGCTAAACTTTCAAAAATCACATTGAGTGCATTCAAGCCAAATGTAACAAATATGTAAATGTCTTTATCCACAAAAAATCAATCATTTGTCATAAGAACAAGCTTTTGATCTTCAAACAAATTTTCAGGCCAGCCATGTTGTAGGGAGCCGGATCCTATTCTGGGCACTTTTGATTCACTTCGGCAGTGGAGTTTTTTTTTTTGAAAGCTACGGAGGTCATATTTGGTCACAATATGCGTAGTACTAAAGCGCTTCTCATTGCAAAGTTACAGACAATTCGGCCGAGAAAAACCCCCCATGCCTAAGTGAATCATGGAAGTGCCCAAATAACTCTGCACCCTATGTTGTACCAATATGGACTAGCTGTTGTACCGTTTTGATTCATATTACGGACATTTAAGCCCTCTTCGAAATGTAAGCTACCGAAAAGCATATAAATTAAATTAATCTATATGATATCTCAGCGTTATTATGCTATCAGGACACTTACACGGAAAAAAATCCGTTGCCGGAATCATGAACAAAAAGTCATGAAATCATAAAATTTTATGTTGCATGATATCATGACTACAAGTCATGAAACCATGGCTATTAATCAAGAATTTGTGTGCTCAGAGCGTTACATAAATCCAACTGTCACTTTTTTCATTGAGGTCAACACGTATTTTGCGATCGGTAGTGTTTTTTTTAAGTGAAATTATGAATAAGTTTTGTTTACGGAAGAAGTTAATTTGAATACCATGCTCGTCGGAACTTTGCCATCTTATCGATGACATTACCGATAACCCAACTAAACTGCCGATGCTATTAGATGTGCGAAAATGTACTTGCCAGCTTTCACACGGATTATTCCATACCGGGCAATGATTGACGAAGGTTTTGCTTGATAAATTCGTCGGCGATTTTCAATGTTCGGTTGTGATGCATTCTCCACATCTTACAATAGAGCAGCTCACACAAAACTTCGGCAGCCGGCTGATCTTTACCACTCTACACGCCTGCAGAGTCGTTTAGGATTTTTCCATCGCCAATACAATCCAGTAGCATTTTGCAGCCCAGGGACGATGTGCCAATTCATTGATGTTTGAACTGACATTTTGCGTGCAAACCTAACTACCGGATGCTCGCGTTCCTGCCCAAGATGTGGCACTTATTGACTCTTCTCACAGTTTATTCCGAAACTACTGGCACAAAATACATCTTCATGTTATTTGTTTACCTATGTCAAATATACTGGGATCATAACTGACATTTGTATGTTTTCATGAAATTAGTTCATGATTTCATGATCCTGCTTCATGATTTCATGACTCAAATTTCCACTTTTCATCGCCAAAACTGGAATCATAAATGACAGGTATCTAAATCCGTGAATAGTGTTCATGTTTTCATGAATTTTATTCATGGTTCCAGTATATATAGTTTATGATTTGATGATTTGAATTTACACTTTGAAAACGTAACGTACAGCTGGCGTTACGGTAAAGAGATTCATGATTTCATGACTTTTGGTCATGGTGTATTTTCATAACATGAAAATACACCTTCCTCCCAAAATCATGACCTTTTCTGCTTGTTTTGAGTGCCGCATTTTTACCCGTGTACCTCTCGAATGGTAGGTGAAGATTTGAATTCCACAACTCCAATAAATTTAAATAAATAGAAATGTGTGTCCTCTTCATGATTCTTATTCCGGACACCACCACACTTTTGCTTCTTATGCCGGACGCTTTGTTTCGAATTCCGGACAGCTCGTGAAAAGCAAACTTGGAAGAGTTGAATCGGTAAATAATCACTACCCGACGTTAGAAAAACGTCAAAACTAGTTGAGCATTGTAAATTTTCATGGATTGCTATGTAAAAATCTCATTAAAACAGGTCTCCAAATTGTCAGCTTTTGAACGGCAAATTTTGAAAAATTTCAATTGAAACCTTTCCCATACAAAGTTGAATGTCCGGAATTTGAATCAGGACGGTAATACCACGCAAGAAAGCTCTGCAGAGGATTGAAAATGGCACGGTAAATGGCTGGGCATGGCGTACCATTGGTACCGTTTTGATTCATATTACGGACAGTTAAGGCCTCAGTGAAGTAAAACTCATCAAAAAGCGTATAAAATAAATCAGTTCGTACGATTTCTTCGCGTTATCCAGCTTTGAAAACACAAAGCTTTCGAATGGTGGGTGAAGATTTTGATTCCAAATCGTGAATAATTTTAAATAAATAGAAAAATGTGGACATTCCATGATTCTTATTCCGGACGCTTCCTTACTTTTGCCTTGAATTCCGGACACTTTGATTCAAATTCTGGACATCTAATTAAAACCATAAATCGAGAAATCAAATCATCAATTGAAATGTCTAAACTTCTGAGCAGATGTCTAATGTAGTTGGACATGGTAAATTTTCATATAAATCGATGGAAAATGCTTGTTAAAACAAGTCACAAAAGATCGAACTTTTGAATGGCAAAAATTGAAATATTTCGTTTGAAATGTTTCCCATACAAAGAAGAGTGTCCGAAATTAAAAGCTGTCCGTAATATGAAACAAAACGGTACCTCGCGTTCCTGCAGGAATAAAGTAGACCCCTTTGTTTTGTTTCATATTACGGACAGCTTCAAATTCCGGACACTCTATTTTGTATGGAAAACATTTCACACGAAAGGTTTCAATTTTTGCAGTTCAAAAGTCCTCACTTTCGAGGCTTGTTTTAATAAGCATGTTCCATAAATATCTGTGCAAATTTATAATGCCCAACTGGCTTAGATATCCCTTTAGTGGTTACACGATTTCAATTGATGATTTGACTTTTCTATTTATGATTTTCATGAGCTGTCCGGAATTTGAATCACAGTGTCCGGAATATGAGGCAAAAGTAAGGAAACGTCCGGAATAAGAATCATGCAAAGCTCACATATATCCTTTTATTTAAAACTAGTGGTCCCGGCAAACTTCGTCTTGCCATCGAGTAGGCTGTTGAAAAACGCCATGGAACGCCCCGTGCAAAATGGAAGTTCCGTTCACTCCTGTTTTTTTCAACTTTCCCGTTAAATATCCTTTGCTTTTTATATACACAAACACGTCGGAACACTTCAGGAACATAACTATGGAAGAATTTTCAAAATCCGTTAGCCCGTTCTCAAGCCATTTCGTGACATACCGTTTTGATTCATATTACGGACACTTAAGGCCTCAGTGAAGTATAACTCATCAGAAAGCGTTATTGAGCCTTTAAAACAATTAACTTTCGAATGGTGGATGAAGATTTTGATTCCGCAACATGAATAATTTTAAATAAATAGAACTGTGTGGAGTTTTCATGATTCTTATTCCGGACGCTTCCTTACTTTTGCCTCATATTCCGGACACTTTGATTCGAATTCCGGACAGCTCATGAAAATCATAGATAGAAAAGTCAAATAATTACTTGAGATCGGCACACCACGAAATAGGCGTCTAAGGCAGCTGGACATTATAAATTTTTAAAGATATCTGTGGAAAATGTTGACTTAAACGAGCTTCGAAAGTGAGAACTTTTGAACGGCAAAAATTGAAACATTTCGTGTGAAATGTTTCCCATACAAAGTACACTGTCCGGAATTTGAAGCTGTCCGTAATATGAATCAAAACGGTACAAACATCATTCCATTTTTATTTATATAGATTATTTATGTAGGGAAATCAAAATCTTCAGCCACCATTCGAAAGTTAAATGTTTTGAAGGCTCGATTTCGCCTAGAAATAATACATAATAATTTATTTTATATGATTTCTGATGAACTATACTTCACTGAGGCCTTAAGTATCCGTTATATGAATCAAAACGGTATGCTGACAGGGAAAGGGGGGGGGTTCTTTTGCTTTTGCTTCTGCAAACATGGAGCGTCTGTACTCCTTGTTAGGAGCGGCTCACAACAGCGTCTGTTCCCCATATCAGGGGCGGCTGATCAACGTCCAAGTGCCAGAGAAGGACTCTAAGCTAAACTGCGCACTAGGGTCCTCCAAACATTTAGGGGGAATGGTCCTCCGGAAATCTAGGGGGTTGATGTCAGGCCCTGCAAGCTAGCCGTTAAAAACATCAAGCAAGTCAGGAGTTAATCATCAATGTTAACTTCCTTTTCCCGATCAACCTAGATAGCCGTGTAGTGTCGGTAGCGGTTGTTTCAATTGGCTAAGAATGAACACTACGGAATGCCTACGGAATACCACCGGAACGGTAAAAGTCCACCTAACAGGTGACCCCTAATTCATGCGGCTTTAAGCTTACCGTGCCCAAGAATGAATGGTTAGGGGGGTCTAAATAAAACCTAACCGCAAACGGAGCCTGTGGAGTACCAGGGCGCCCTCTACAGTATTATGCCCTTTCTGTGCTACCCGGAGCAATGGTGTGTTTCTCCGAGATAATCGGCTGCCCTTCTTCAGTCTCAACCCTGAGGCTAAATAAGGGTGGGATTATTAATACGTTGTAATTTAGTTTAAATTTTCACCTCTATGGTTTCGCATTATGCGTATTACACAGTGTATTCTGTGCTTTACGCCTTTTGCGACTTTTAAGAGATACCGATCTGGTTTTTTCGTTGCTGGTCTTTTTCGTTTTGAGATTGCAAAAAGCTTAATCCTGCCTAGTTTGGGTAGTGGCTACGGTTAGGATAGCTTAGTTAGATCAATCTTCAGCATAAAATATCAGCAACGATCAATCTTTGTGGACTCATGCAAATGGTACAGCTCAAGTGGCGCTAGTTCAAAAACATTACTTTTGTGAACTTTTATCTAGGTAACCTAGTGGACCCAGTTTTTGTTACTTTCAGAAACATGAAATGGCAACCCAGACAACCAAAATGTACGTATAACGAAATCACCTGGAGGCCTTGTATGTGCAACATTTCACTTATAAGATGTCGCGAAAAGGCCTTCTACGTACAAAAGTGGAGGCGATATGCGTGCATATATTATGTGATGAATAATAACATACAATGCGAGTGTATAAATATTCTACAGAACTATCATGTGATCTTATGCGACTTAGCTTATGATAACAAATGATGATTTGACAGCTGCTACGGATTGATTCGACTTACTTTGTACGAGTGTACGAGACGAAACAAAATGTACAAATGAACTCAGAAAAGAAGTGTTTTAAGCGAAGAAGCTTATCAATCTGTCGAGTTTATCCACGGTGTTTTGCGGGTTTGATGTAATTAGTATGAATAAACGAGTTGTAACGTGAACTTTCATGCGATTTCTGGTTGTCTGGGAAACTCGCGTGCCATACCTCGTGCATGCGTGCTCGTAAATAACGCTGACGTTGCTATACTCATTTCTGAGTTAAAAACCAGAGATGTATGTGCTGTCACAATTGATATTTCTGTTGGTGAACTCAATAAGAAATACGTCTTTCGTTTTGTGGTGTATTTACCCAGTAGCGTAGCTACGGGGGTGCGGTGGGTGCGGTTCGCACCGGGCCCCGAGCTCCTAGGGGCCCCAAAATCGCAGTACGGATATCTCATAGTATTAAAAGTCCAACATAGCTTATTAGAAACTGGCAATTTGTAAGATCCCAAAAAAATTGAGCATGACAAGCAGACTTGGATCTGCGATGTTCAGGGGCCCCTTGATTATCCCTTATTTTTAATATTTTAGAGTGGGCTGAGGGCTCCGGGAGGACCGTGACTGGGGGCCCCTAAAATGTGGGGCCCACAGTCACGGTCCTACCGGGGCCCTCAGCCCAACCTAAATCTATCCCACTTTTTACACATTTTAGGAACCTACACGAATATTTGTATTGTAAGTTATTTCCTATATTGTTCAATCGATATCACGCATGAGAAATCCGAGTCTTCTAAAACGGGGCCCTGATGTAGATACTTATGTTGTTGAGTCTAATTACGGCTTTGGATTCATAATTATTTATATTTATATAATACTTCATGAATTCTGATTTCCAATCAAATCTAACCAAGTTTGTAGGCCTCAAGAAATTTGGAGCATTGGTGAAATTTGACCCTGTATATATTTTCTTACGATATTAACCATTTTAATTGTCACTCATTTTAGAAATTTGACAGATACCTTCTCAATAGTATATACATGAGTCAAATGCTAAAGGTGTACTTTTTGTTCAAATTTCAATGTTCGAGATATTCTTAGAAGCATGTAGAATGAGTAAGCCAACTACTTTAGGTCGACTATTTAGGCAGATGCAAATATTAATTTTCTTTTAAATCCGCGACCACTACGGAGGGCGCGAAAAATATTAACGTTCAACGCTCCTTCATCGTAATCATCGTGATCATCGAAACTTCAAAAGCAGTTTTTCTGTTCTAAACACGAAATCAAACGATGAAAATGTGGTTCGGTTGTAGAAAAGAATACAGTGAACACATTTTCCTGATAATTTCTTTGATTTTGAACGAAAAAAATGCTTTTGAAAATTCCGAAATCAATGACGGATCCTGCCCCCTTAAGGTAGGCTTACCAGACGGTATCCTTTAGAAGGACATGTCCTACTTTTTGTTCATATGTCCCCCCGTCCTCTTTGCGCTGAAAATGTCCTCCTCTTTCGAATTAATTGAATAAGTAATTTGAATTCAATTAGTTTCAAATTATTTTTTTGTTAGAATCTCTAGGTATTTTTTAACTCCGAATAAGGATGAAAGATCTTTGACTTTTAAACCCAATGGTAAAATTAACGAGTTTAGAATTGAATGTGAAATAGTATTTTGGTTTCTTCTCTAGAAAATGTTTGACTATTCCTTTAAAAGTATACCTTCAAAAACTCTATATTGTCCCCTCGCTGTGCATGTTAAGCGACCTTTTCCATGCTGTTTGAGGACTTATTAATGGGTTGAAATGCTTTTGGATTTTTCAATGCACATATTTTGCACTCAATTCATAAATATATTACAATTACCGTAAAACGGGGTAACTTTGATAGTTTTTTCGAAGAAAACTTGAATATTTTTGCATGCTGTTTCAAAGATTTACAATTTATATTTTTAAAACAAGTACTGGCATCCTAGCTATCGATTACAGTCGATAAATTGCCAAAAGATTTATTTTGAATGGATATATAATTTTTTATATAATCGAAAGTTGGTTTTCTGTTTTGGGGTAACTTTGATAATGGAGTATGATTCGAACAAAATTGAATGAATAACGAACATTTGTAGGGCAGGCGTTTAACGTTATATGGGAATTTCTGACTTAGATTACAAAAATGGTCCCAGTTTGTGAATATGCTTTTCGCTAAGAGATTTGAGACCGTATTCAAGTTCTGTGATAACTAGGCTATCAAAGATAAGTGGCCAACTATTCAAAACTACATCAAATAGTGATCGTAGAACAGATTGTTTGTAAGCGTTTTGAAAATGCTGAAATTGTGTAATTTTTTTAAATTCGTATAAAAAGCCTAAAATGTTCTTGATTAAAATGATAACCGCTCTTATATGAAGTGTCATACTAATATTCTTTAGTTTTGCATTCGTTTTGCTTAACTGATTAACAGAAATTATGATATTTCATTTAGTATGCGGTGGGTTACGCACTATCAAAGTTACCCGCATTATCAAAGTTACCCCGTTCTACGGTACCTTATATTGGGATTAAAATCAAAAACAAGCTTATCAATCATGCTAACAACCTTTATTTTATTTTATAAAAATGATATTGAAAAATGAATACCATGGGTCCATTTATTAAAATTTTAAGGAGAAACAATAATTTTGAGTGATATTCTATGAATATCTATTCCACAGAGGCACACACCCTCTACATCTTTTGAAAAAATAAATAATGTAACAAATTAACTTTAACTCTCATATGGAAAACAAGTTAATTTATTTTTTCAGAATTATTCTCTCAAAATATATTTTTTGGAAAAAATGCTCTTATTATATGAAATTAAATTCGTTCAAAAAAGAGACAAAATTCTTTGCTTTTCTAAGACCAATACAAAATATGTTTCTTTAAGGTTGTTATTGTCTTATGTTTTGTATCATAAATGTCATAAATTCAGGCTAGCCATGTTGCATGCTGTACCAATATAGACTCCTCAAATGGAGAAAACTTTTGATTTTTGACGATAGACTGTCGAAAATTGGGAAAATGTCGACCCCTTTCTTACGCAACCAAACTCGTTCATATTGTCTTCCACGATTCCTTTGGGTTGGCTAGTGCACTATAAAAGCAGACCAATTTCTGCTTCTTCGCTCATTCTTCTTTTGACGTTAATTACATCTTACGGCAATATACTGGGTGTCAATTAAAAATCTAAAATGTTGGGACCGTCACGATATTATGTTAGAGTTTGAACTAAAGGAAGGCTGCAGCTATGAAAATCGACTAAAGTTCAAATGCAAAAAATCACTTGACGTAGTTAACGTCATGCGGTCGTGTCTTGTACACAACCCCCTCTGATTTTTTTTCTAATAAGCAGGTGAAATCAACTCACCTGTAAATAATCTGAACTGCTACGGCAAATGAAATGTAATATGTTGTTAACAAAATGTTAATAAAATCTTAAATTTGTTTTTACCTAATTAGGATGATAGTTTTGTCTAACACAGAACACCTAGATGTGAGAAATGAATGTAATGTTTGGAATGGTACTAACAAATAAATTAAAAAAAGACTTTACTGCTAAGATTTTTTTTCGGTGCAGATATACACGGTTTTTCACAGTTCACAGGAACTTTTTATTTTGTTGCGTTTCGAACAAATGACAAAAATGTCAAAAATAGATAAAATACATAAAGTTAATTTTACAAATTTAAATTTATTTCTTTATTTTAAACGTAGAATGTATATTGAAATTTTTCAGATTTTATTTTTAAATCATCCAAACTTATTGTCAAGTGACAACTCATAAGGGCATTTCTTAAAACATTTCTCCTGATATTTTATATAAAATTATGCCATGGAATTTTCATTACTTTTTATTGAACGTATCCAGATATTTCTTTGAGATTTCGTTGAAAAAAAACGAGAACATATTTTCAATTATTCATTTTGGTTTCTTTCAGGAATTTTTGCAGAAATCCTTTATTTCTTCGGAATAAACATAAGTAACGAATTCAAGGAACTTTTTCCAGCGCTTTCATGTAGAAACTGTACATACTATTCTAAACTATGCCAGTAGGATTTTTCTAATAATTTTTGGAAAAAATACACTATAATATTGCTATTAATAATCTATCTAGCTTTCCTATATGGTTGTAAATTCATTAAGGGATTTATAATGAAATTGCCACGGAAAATCCTAAAATTTATATCCGGATTTTCTCAAGGATCGTTCAAGAACTCCTACAGAAATCATTCTCGGAATTTATCAAGGTTTTAACTACAAATTCCACTGAGGAGCCATCTGAAAATCACTGGAAGGATTTCTTGGCGTACCGTTGGCCAAGAAGTTCCGTGGTTTTCCTAAGTATTTTCATTTGGTATTTATCTTAGAAGTTTGAATTCCTCAGATAATTTGAAATCCTTTCCAATACGTCCCTCATTTTTTCCAGGGAGCTCTTCATGGATTCATTCATTACTACAATAAGTCCTTAAAGATAAAAGCAGTAATATTCCCAGAAAATTCTAAGAGATTCTACCAGTTTCTTCAAGATTTTTTTTATATATTCTTACAAGACTTCTGTTATAAGAAATTTTTCTCAAGAATAAAAAAAAAATCCACAAATTTCAGGAATTTTGACAGAGTTCTAGGAAAATACTTTTACTTCAGAAGAATTCCTGCATGTGTTTTTTAAAGGTATATTCCAAAAGTTTATCAAACATTTCGTCTTGATTGCCTCCTAGATCTGCATCAAAAACCACAAAACAATTTCAGTGATTTGCGCAATACTAAAATAGAGCCGTTTCATCAGCTATTTTCCTTTGAATTGAGATATTTTTCTACAAGCCTTTAAAGCGTTCATCTAGGTATAACCGTACGCAAACTACTAAACACCGTACATCATACAGAAAGTTATCCAAGAATTTCTTCAATGAAAGTGATGAGTCAGCCTCGGGCTGCAAATCTTTTAAATAAAGATATTTATCTTTAAAGATCCTTTAAAACAGAAATTTATAGGAACTTCTGCAGCAATTGCTTCATAGATATTTTTTGATTCCACAAGACATAACATCAAAAATTACTCCTTGACGGACTTCCTGGCTATGTCCTCGTATTGGTAAATTTTTACTAGCAGAATATATTTTGACTTTTGAATCACGTTTTTTTTAATATTAAACGTTTTTGACTAAAATATGTAGGTATGTGTAACACAGAAAAAAATATTTAATTTTCAATGTGATGTAAACTGAAGTCTACTGTAAAAATAAATCAAATTCGTGTATTATTACAGCATCATGTAAATTTAAATGAATATACATTCAATTTTCAACTAAAAATGGTTGAATATTACATGATCGTGTAAATTTAAAGTGAATTCGATTGAAAAATAATGGATTGGCCGTTGAAATTTACGTTTATTTTGATGCTCCAAATATGTGCATGAAAATAAACTTAAATTTACAACATTATTTTAGCTGTGAAGCTAATAAGACATATTTTGCAAACCTCTATTTGAGAGGCCCCCAAATCTACCTCCGCACCGGGCCCCTAAAACCCTAGCTACGCCACTTTATTTACCACATGATAAACCATCCCCAATGGCTGATTTCAAACGAGTTGTCGTTCACTGCCTATGAAAAGGCCTTCTGCTGATTGTAGGCAGTGATGCTGATACTCATCACATCATCTGGGGCAGCTCGGATATCAATTTGAGAGGCTCCAGTCTGATGGAATACTTAAGTAGTACAGACCTTGGATTACTTAACATAGGCAATCGCCCAACCTTCATGGTTTCTAATAGAGAGAAAGTGTTAGACATAATGCTCTGCTTGAACAGAATCAGTCACGAGTTAACGAATTGGCATGTATCAGATGATGAATCATTATCTGATCATCGCTACATCTCTATATGAACATATGAATGTAAATTCGCAGACTGCATTTGTTATACTCCACAAACTGAAAATTGATTGTGACCAAATTCCATGGATTCTCTTCTTCCATTGGAAATCCTAGTGATTTGGATGTTTTCACTTCCGGTGAATTGGGACTCAATTGTCCTTGCTTCGAGTGATCTCACAATTGCATGTCACTTTGCTTATAGGAAATGTTCCTCACAACTCCCTTCGCGGGACGAGTGGACGTCTGGCTATTTGTAAAGGAATATGTCAGATAGTCAGGCTGCTTTTAAAGCTCTTGCTTCGGCCAACTCAAGCTCTAAGCTTGTTATCGCACGTCGAACTCAATTTGAGGAACTGAATTCAGTGAACTCTGTAAACCTTGTATGGGTCCTTGCTATTCTTCCATTGATGGGAATTAATTGGCTTATGAATTAACTTGCAATGGAGCATCGCATGACTTCAATGGCTCTCAGACAACTATTCCAATTAAAAAGCGCTGGGTGAAGCTTCAGAAATTCTTGGGCTGCAACTCAGCACAAGCAATATTGGAATAATTTTGAGTCATGTCGTCAAACAAAATTGTACATTACTGAGCCATCCCAAAGGTGGCTAAGTATTTAACAAATATGTCTAAGCAGAATTGCAGTCTCTTGGTTACAACCTTGACTGGCCACTGCTGACTTAACTATCACATGGCAAATATTCAGTGTGTTGATACATTTGTGTGTGATAGTTGTGATTCAGATTATGGAACTTCTTATCATCTGATATGTAACTACCCAATCTTCGCGTAATTGCGATATTTACTTGGTAAACACTTATGAAGTGAAACTGATCTCAGAAACCTGAATCTTCAGGACATTCTGTTATTCTTAACCCGCTGTGGTAATGAGCTATAGGCTCTCTTTACGCTCATGCGTTTTGCAGTGCCCTTTTTAGGGCGCTGTTCGAACCCATTGTGGTATGGAGCTTCTTCTTTCTGGCGTTACGTCCCCACTGAGACAGAGCCTGCTTCTCAGCTTAGTGTTCTTTTGCCACTTCCACAGTTATTAACTGAGAGCTTACTTTGCCAATGACCATTTTTGCATGCGTATATCGTGTGGCAGGTACGATGATACTCTATGCCCTGGGGAGTCGAGAACATTTCCAACCCGAAAAGATCCTCGACCGGTGGGATTCGAACCCACGACCCTCAGTTTGGTCTTGCTGAATAGCTGCGCGTTTACCGCTACGGCTATCTGGGCCCCTACATGCTCTCAATTCGTTTATGCGATTTTTTCTCTTCAAGGGACCCCACTCTTATTTCCTCCCATCTTTCCCTTCCTTTTCCTCTCCCATCGGGTAGATGATGAAATAGGCTCAAATATGGCGATGGTACAAATCTCCCAAATGGCGGGGTACGTGCCTCTGGAGCCGGCCTTCTGGTACCTGATACCTGAAGGACCGCGGATTCGGCATCGTAGCGTTGCAGGAAGTGTGTTGGGAGGGATCAATGTTGCGAACGTTTAGAGGTAACCATACCATCTACCAGAGCTGCGGCAAAACACACGAGCTGGGAACAGCTTTTATAGCGATGGGTGATATGCAAAGGCGCGTGATCGGGTGGTGGCCGATCAATGAGAGAATGTGCAAGTTGAAGCTCAAAGGCGGGTTCTTCAACTTCAGCATAATAAACGTGCACAGCCCTCACTGCGGAAGCACTGATGATGATAAAGACGCTTTTTACGCGCACCTTGAACGCGAATACGAAAGCTGCCCAAGCCACGACGTCAAAATCATTATAGGAGATCTAAACGCTCAGGTTGGTCAGGAGGAGGAATTCAGATCGACGATTGGAAAGTTCAGCGCCCACCGGCTGACGAACGAAAACGGCCTACGACTAGTTGATTTCGCCGCCTCCAAAAATATGGCCATTCGTAGCACCTACTTCCAGCACAGCCTTCCATACCGATACACCTGAAGATCACTACAGCAGACAGAATCACAAATCGACCACGTTCTGATTTATGGACGGCACTTCTCCGACATTATCGACGTCAGGACCTATCGTGGCGCTAACATCGACTCTGACCACTATCCGGTGATGGTTAAACTGCGCCCAAAACTCTCCGTCTTTAACAACGTACGGTACCGACGGCCGCCCCGGTATGATCTAGAGCGGCTTAAGCAACCGGATGTCACAACTGCGCACGCGCAGCACCTCGAGGCTGCATTACCGGAAGAGGGTGAGCTGGATGAAGCCCCTCTTGACGACTGCTGGAGAACAGTAAAAGCAGCCATCAACAATGCAGCTGAGAGCAACGTCGAATGCAGCGCGGACGGTAATGCTGCAGCAAGGGACCCGACAGAACATGGAACGCTATAGACGAAAACGGCAACAGCAGACTCGCCTCTTTCGGGAGAAAAAAAACACCGCCTGGAGGAGACGAAGTGCGAAGAGATGGAACAGCTGTGCCGGTCTCAAGAAACACGTAAGTTTTATCAGAAGCCGCCATCCTGCAACGGCTTCGTGCTGCGAGCCGAGATGTGCAGGGATAAGGATGGGAGCATTTTGACGGACGAGCGTGAGATGATCGAAAGGTGGAGGCAGCACTTCGACGAACACCTGAATGGCGCTGAGACCACAGGTAATGAAGAACAGGTCGTTGACGGCCGATCGACAACGGATCAGATCTTTACTGTACGGCAAATCCTCCAAAAATGTCGTGAATATCAGGTCCCAACGCATCACCTTTTCATCGATTTCAAGGCGGCATACGACAGTATCGACCGCGTAGAGCTATTGAAAATAAAGGACGAGAACAGCTCTCCCGGGAAGCTCACGAGACTGATAAGAGCGACGATGGAAGGTTGTTCAATATTGCACTAGAAGGTGTTATGTGGAGAGTCGGCCTTAACAGCTGGGGTACGATTTTTACGAGACCCAGTCAATTTGGTTGCTTCGCGGATTATATGGACATTGTTGGCCAAATATTTGAAAAGGTGGTAGACCTGTACACCCGCCAGAAAAGCGAGGCAGCAAAAGTTGGACTGGTGGTGAATGCGACCAAGACAAAGTACATGCTAGCAGGTGGGGCCGAGCTCAACAGGGCTCGCCTAGGTAGCAGTGTTACGATGGACGGGGATACGTTCGAGGTGGTCGACGAGTTCGTCTACCTTGGATCCTAGCTGACGACTGACAATAACGTTAGCCGTGAAATACGGAGGCGTATCATCGGTGGAAGTCTATGGCCTCCCCAAGAAGCTGCGGTCAACAAAGATTCACACCCGCTCAAGGAGAACCTGCAAGCACTTGGAGTCTTCGAACGTCTGGGATCGGGGACGATCTTAGGCTATGGGTAGGAAAACGATGTGTGGCGGCGAAGGATGAACCACGAGCTCGCCCAACTCTACGGCGAACCCAGTATCCAGAAAATGGCCAGAAAATCCAGATGCGACCACGAACCGAGTATTGTGGCGTGAAATTGTTGATTCAGAGTTATCTGTTTAGATGTTAACTAAATAGATGAAAAAAAAGGATTGAAAATAAAACGCGGAAGAACTCAATGATTGAGATTTGAGTGTGAGACTACCAACACTGTAAGTAATATTCGTTGATAGCCGCCAAATGCGAAAAAGCACAAAATACACTGTTTAAAATACATGATATTTCGTATCATGCATTTAAAACAGTGTGGAATAACTGCTACCGGATACAAAATTCGTACTCATCAGCTTGTCAATCTTCGGACAAATTTAACTTTGAGAATCGCTGATTTTACCACAAAACTATCATCAGCACATCGTCATAGGAAGGATTCAGCAAGACGAGTTTGCTTTTCTTTCACATATCTTACCTTTCACCTAAAACATATCGTAGAGTATATCCTTCTGTGTGGCTCTCATGCTGCAATGTAAGTAAGTTTAGAAAATTTTACCGCTGCTGCACAACTATGCTCTGATTGTTCACTTTCATGTGCATAACCATCCAAATATAGGCAGGTATGTGGGTTAGGTTGGAAGTTCCCATCAATGGGGGCATCCCGGGAGACAAAAGACCATTTCAATTACAATTTAGCCCGTACAAAACGCACAAACCATATCTCGGCAGGGGGTGGCACTTTGGGAATGGAATTTTATTGTTCGACATTTATGAGTCTACTAGTTCTGTGGAATAGAATCCCTTTATCTCCGGTTGTTTCCGAAGAAGCTGCTCCCATTAGACTGCTCGAGACTTCGACAAAAAGGTTACCCAGGGAAGAAGTCCAAAGCGTGCGCTGGTCCCGGTGTGCAATCTGTCATCAAGATTTCCATTTAATTGCAACCCATTAAAAGAAAATTAAAAATTGAGCTTCCCACGTGTGAGTCGTGAACGAAAACTTGTTTTTTGTGTGTCGTTCGCTGAAGCGCCTGCATCTCCGCAATTTGCTCCGGAATGAACGCAGCAGCAGCATGCATCCACTGCAAATTAAAATCAGATTAATATGCAATCCGCAGCACACGGTGGAAGTTGGATCTACGAACGACATGTCCATTATCTTCCGGCATTCTTCTGGGTGGCATGTGAGTGATTCTGGGGAGAACTTTTCGTTTATGACATTAGCATTGACATGTGCTTCGGTGATCATATGTATGAATAGTTGGAGCATAGATGCTTAAGGCACGATATAATTATAAAATTGTAACATTACAGTTAATACATAATACATTTAATACATAAAATGGAAAATAGTGATAATATGAGACCATACTTGCTAAAATGCTTAATTATACTTTAATTAGGACTCTTTGACTCTTGATTAACTTTAGCAAATGGGTGGTTTAAAGTTATTGGTCTGTTTAAATATCTTAAGGCACATAAATACAACATGGAAAAGTATGCTTCAACAAATTTTGAATACCAGCTGCACATAAAAGTTTAGGCAGAGCAAGGAAATCTCCAGAGATTTGGAGAAATGAAGAAGTCCTTGGCCAACCAAAGCTTCGTTTTCGGGTACAAGAAAACTCCAGATTGAAGTATTTTGAGCTGCTCCTTATGCAGCCCACAGACGCTCAGACGGTTTGACCAACATTGACTCCGCCCCCAAGTTAGTCAAACCGATTTATGTTGATGCAACCGTTTGACCGACTATCAAGGTTGGTTGCGGCAACACGATATTTGTTTTTAGATTTGCCGAGACTCTAGTGAACATGTGATTGTTATTTTTTCGAATGCTGCGGCTGTGGGAGAGAATCTTTTAGCGATTTTCTTGCAATAATCGCAGCCAGGAAGAGCAGAACTTTGAACATTTAAGTACCGGGAGAAATAAATATTTAAGAAGAATTCCAGTTAGGGGGAGCCACTAAATTCATAATTCGAAAAATATTGGTTTTATGTGCTCGTGTTACCCATTTATGATAAATATTATCATTTTTATAGCGGACAAAATTAAATTTGAAAATATAAATATGAATTTTGACATTGCATTTTGACATTGCAAATTGATCGATCTTGAAAGGTGGCACCCAATACCGGACATAATCTGGGAATGCCTCGAATTCTGTAAATTTGAACATCATTAAATGTGTTTACTATAGGAAAAGTATATAATTACCAACTCAATGCATTTACAACATTTACATGAACAATTTGAGTTTTTCTTAGTTTGCAAGATGTCCATCAAAAAACTCTGATTTTTTTGACGATTTTTTTTAATTGGCATAACTAAACATATTAAAGGAATAGCTTCATGGTATTTCCAGCAAAGTTTTAGATTTTGACGAGATGAATAAGTTTGTTGAAGACAGTTTTTGTGTAGGGTTATCAGATTTTGAGATAAAACGATTTGAATTTTTCGTAGAAAATTACACTTTAGTCAAATCGTTATTACTTATAAACTCGTGATTGGAAAAATTATTCAAAAATATATGTTAAAATTTAAGTTATATCTGATGTTCTGTGAAAGTTTCATTCGAATCGGTCCATAAATAACTGAGATCTAGCTTACCAAAGTTGGTCATTTTGTATGGAAAATCGAAAAAGTTGCAAATGTTTTGTCCAATACTGTAGCTGGTGCTAACCGTCACAGGTAAAGCGGCCGCATGGTACTTTATCATGTTATCCTAACTCATCATCACTGCGCTCAATACAAAGATTCAAGAATGCATGTTTCACGTGTTTGGTGGTATATATGCCAGATCGGAGCGGATCTCCTAAGCTACTTACCTCTCTGTATTAGCAAAAGCTCTCTCCCGCTTAGTTCTCTCGCTCAAAAGCACTGCGCTGAAGATCGCGATCGCAATCGCAACGCAGTCTCGTCGAGAAAACCGGTAGCCAACCCAAGTCTTGATAACGATGTAAAACGAAACGGTAAAACAACAACGCCGGGGAACTCCCCAATGTATCAACAAAACGCGATGAGACCGGTTCTCGCGTGTGAAGCACTGTATTGGCTCAGTTCATTCGAGACGTGCGCGTAGATCAGTTGGGATTGAATTGCGCTGTGCGATCGTTGTTTCTGTAATTCTAATCAATCAAAATAGCATCATCGGCAAGATGATGACCCTGATTCCGGTATCGCTAGTTTTTCTGGTGTTCCACATCGGGTACTCGGTTCAGCTGTTGGAACTCCCGAAAGAGTGCGGTCAACGCAAAGCGGACACCGTGAACTTGATCGTTGATGGCAAACCGACCACCATCCAGAACTGGCCCTGGCATACCGCGATCCATCATCGGGAGGGAACGGGAGCCCCGGTGTACAAATGCGGTGGCAGCATCCTGAACAAAGACACCATTCTGACCGGTGAGTTAACTTTCACCTTCAATGTAGGAAATGATCGCTGATCGTGGTTTTGAGCTTATTCCAGCTGGGCACTGTGTTCGGCTGTCGAGCGGAGTCATCCAGCCGGAAAATCTCATCGTGCAGGTCGGTCGCCAGCGGTTGCATGTGGCAGATGATCGTGCCCAGGAACATGCGGTGGATCACATCATGGTGCACAAGAAATTCCGACTTGGAGCCCTGCAGCACGACATTGCTCTGATCAAGCTTGCGACGCACATCAAGTTTACGTCGTTCATCCAACCGGTTTGTCTGTGGAATCGGGGCGAGGATCGGTTGTTGATTCGGAACAAGGATGGCACGGTAGTTGGGTTTGGGGCTACCAGAACGGCTGGATACTCGGAAACGTTGAACAAGGCTGAGCTCAAAGTGGTGGATAATCAGGTGTGTATTGATAGCAACCGAGGAGTGTTCGGACTGGCATTGACCGGAGATATGTTCTGCGCTGGCAGCAATGATGGCGTGAATGCCTGTAATGGGGATAGCGGTGGCGGTATGTTCTTCGAGATCGATGGCCGATGGTACGTTCGGGGTATTGTGGCATTTTCGCCTTCGCTCGCTAGCGATCAAAGTCGATGCGATCCGTATCAGTATGTGGTGTACATGGACGTTGCTAGGTACATCAGCTGGATTGCCGAACAGCTGAACGGGTCGTTCGTTGAGGCTCCGGAGTTGACACATCCGAAACAGCACCTTCTGGAGCGGGACTGCGGAGAAAATCCGTTCCCGTTGACCAAGGAGTCGGAAAAATCCGTTTTGCTAGCGTATCCTTGGGTAGGACTGATCGAATACAGTCAGGAAGGGGTACGAGAGAAGAGGGTTCTTTGTCACGCAATGCTCATCAGCGATCGTTATTTGGTGACTGCGGCCGAGTGCGTCTACAACACAGGGAAACTACGTCCGACGTCTATACGGCTGGGTGAGTTCGATACTTCTAGCAGTCAGGACTGTGGCATTGTAGGTGGTACCAACGCCTGCGCTCCCCCTACGCAAACCATTGGCATCGAGACTATTACCGTACACCAGCAGTACAACAAACCACGCTTTGCGAACAACATCGCTCTGATTCGGTTGTACTCGAAGGCGGACATCGATCGAGAAAATGTCAAACCCGTCTGTCTACCGCTGACCAAGGCACTGCGCAGCTTCAAACCGGCCACTTACATACGTTCCGGCTGGAAGAACCACCGGGATCAACCGCGAATGCAGCGCGCCGAAGTAAAGGTCGTCGATTCGGTCGAGTGCCAGCGCAAGTACAGCAAAGAGCGAATCCCTCTGGAGAAGACCTTCCGGCAGATTTGCATCGAGCAGGACGCTGGACCGGGAACGGGAAGCAGTTGTGTGTTCGATACGGCATCGGCCCCATTGCAGGCCATCCAGACGGTGGACGGAAGCGAACGGTACGTCCTGTATGGGCTGCTGGCGTTTGGGCCGAACAAGTGCCACCTGGACTACCCCAATGTATACACCAACGTGGGAACGTACGTGACATGGATTTTGGATCATATGCAAAAATAGTTCAGCGCTGTTTGTCGCATTATTTATTTATTTCGGACCTAGATTTTTTTTTCTTTTATTACAGTGTCAAATAGTTTCATAGAGATTATACACGTTATCGATAAGAAAAACTTACTATAATACTGATTAGAAATAAATACACCAGAGTTTGAGAGTCATTCTGACAGCGTTCACTTTTGTATGTAATGTTAAGTTAGACATCACTGCATATGTCTAGAAGCAAGAAGATGGTCGACTATCATCCAGAGATAAAGGAAAGGTTTACTGATTAGTTTTATAAATTCTATACTGCAAGATTTTGATTGTGTTTTTGTGTTTCTATCATCCTTAAAAGTCGACCATCTTTGTCACTTCACGGTAGGTTTGCTTCTTTCCTCCTCTTTCAAATAACACCGGCATCTCATGAACGATATTGGTCAGCAGGAATATAAGGTAGGGTGATGTGCTAATTTCCATCGTATTGAGCTTTGATCAATGATAATTTACAATTATTATAGTTTTACAGTGAATGATGCTGATAAACAGAGGCGTCTGGTCAGCCTGTTCAACCTGTTCATTGAACAGGTAGACCATTTGAATCAAAATTGTGCAACACATTTAAAAAACCAAATCAAATTCAACAAATCTTAAAATAGCATGAGAGTTTCCAATATAGTGTGGGTTCATACGCAGAAATTAGCATAGCAATTGTCCCAAGGCGCCAAGAACGATCATGTAGTGTGCTGAGTTCTCGCACCGTGTAAAAAGCTCGCTTGATATCCACAGCACGAGCGTGGTACTTCACTAAAGACAGCAGCGCAAGTTTCCTAATAGAATGTATTTTGTTCGGAATAGATCGAGTGTCCATCCAGAATTATTAACATCAATTTAGAACGATATCCACATTACAACATGAGGGGTTTCATTAATAAAAATCAAATTGATAACGATCAAATCAAAATCATCTACCAAGTATATGGAAATTTGATTCATCCATTGTTAAACTAACAAATTCTTCAAATTCTGATCTTTGGTGAAGTTTGCGATGTAGGCTCAAGCGTTACGGCTCATACAAAAATTTAAAAAAAATTCATACAAAAAGCGTTACGGATGGGGGGGAGGGGGTCAAAAATTTCCAATTTTAGCGTTACGTAATAAATGGACGCCGCCTTGATGACGTTATCATATTTGGAAAAACTCTTGACGAAGTGCTTCAGAACCTGGAAACAGTTCTAAAAGCATGCAATGAGGCACACTTAAAAATTCAATTAGACAAATCAGAATTCTTACACAAAGAAATAGAATTTCTGGGTTACATCATAACATCTGATGGCCTGAAACCAAATATACGGAAAATAGAAGCAATCGAAAGCTATCCCGAACCCAAGACAATTAAGGAGATTCGATCATTTTTAGGAATAATGAGATATTACAGGAGGTTCGTAATAGTAGTTTACGGAACAAGTTGCAGAATGATGATTTTTACAGCACTAGTTGTAAATTTATCCTATGAGGCTAGCCGAGTAGGATAATTACGACGAGTGCTGTAAAAATCGAGTTCTGCAACGAGTTACGTACAACATTTTTTGCAATTTCGTAGAAGACCACTTGAGGGTATCAGAAATAATATCGGAATGCATTCACCATCATTTTACAATTTCTGAAAAAATGTTGTGTAATGATTTATTACGCAACTCAAAACATTTGCGTAATGACAAGGGTTGTGTAATGAATCATTACAGCACTGATTTCAGTTGCGTAATGACTATTCCCGCACTGCATACTTCAGCGCAGGAAAGTAGGCCGTTTCATGACAGATTGGCTTTCATCACGCCAGCCTATTACGATGAGAAATTGCAAAAAAGATTTTGCAAAAATTGCAAAACCCCTCACTAACCTCCTAAGAGGGGAGGGATGCCACTCGAACAAGAAAGTTAACTTACCCCGTATAGGCCTGAGTGAAAGAAAAAATACTAAAACTCTCGCCGCTCAGCGATTACTTAACGGATTTAAATATCTGGCATATATATCTAGTTTCTAAAAGTGGCCAAAGGATTTCGGGAATGTTCATGTGTCCGGAGTTATTCAGGTGGGTTACTGTGTCAGGTCGGCTTAAAAGGGTGCTGTACTTCTGTGCCCCTGGATGTAGGCAAATTTCAAGTTACAGATAATTTTCTGAATAGGCTATAATGTGGCCATTATATCAAGGAATTTTAAGAAAAACGCATCAGCGTAAACCTTTTGAGAAACTATTGAATTGGATAACTTTGTGTCCTGCATTTGTTTGACACTTGAAATAACCATTTTGGGTCCCCAGGATACCTCAAATTTACGACGAAGTGGCCAATTTGTATCTAAACATATATGTAACGCCAGTGGGAACGTATTTCAGTAAATTCTTATGTTTGATCTCTACTTTTAGATAATTGAAACGGTTAGGGCATTAAGCCCAAGTGGCCATATCCAGTACATTATAAACGGTGCTTACCTCTTCATTTATAATTTTGAATATCAGACCTTAATGATTCATGCAAATTAAAATGATTGCCGTTGCAAATAAATAAAGACAACTTGGCGTGTCCTAAAAAATAGCTCTTTTTACCCGACCTGACCCAGTAACCCACCAGAATATCTCCAACCACAGGAACATTCCCGAGATCCCTTGGCCACTTTTAGGAACTAGATATGTGGGCCAGTACACTGACAAAAAATAATTTAAATCCGTTAAGTATTCGCTGAGCGGTGAGGGTTTTAGTATTTTTGCTTTCACTCAGGCCTATACGGGTTTAACGAGAGCGAAAAGATGTGTTTTAGGAAAATGAAAAGTATATTATCTTCTTCGGATATTTTAATATATCCAGATTACAATAAGCTCTTTTTGCTTACCACAGATGCATCCGACTTTGCTATCGGAGCTGTCTTGTCGCAAGGCGAAGGAGGTAAAATTAAACCTATTCACTTCGCTTCAAGGACACTTTCTAAATCTGTGGAAGGGTTCTCTGTCCCCGAGAAGGAAATGTTGGCCATTTATTGGGCACTGCAAACTTTTCGTAATTACTTGTATGGTTCAAAATTTAAGATTCTCACAGACCATCAACCTTCAACATTCTCACTCTCAGCGAAGAACACCAACGCAAAACTCAAGCGTAGGAAATCATATCTAGAAGAGCACAATTATTCTATAGAGTATAAACTAGGCAAAAGTAATGTTGTAGTAGATGCTATAAGCCGGAAAGTCTGCTCAATGACCGGCACTCAGCATTCAGCTGTTAATAGCGACCACTTTTACATACAATCAACGGAGGCACCAATAAATGTTTTTACACATCAAGTGATTCTGAGAGAGGGTCCAAACAATATAAACATTGAACATCCATTCAAAAAGTGTACTAGAGTCAACGTTACTATCAGAGAAATTAATGAAAATTCTTTGACTTAAACAAATTAAACGAACTTTTAACAACCGAAGAAATAATGGGAAAAATACAACAAGTGTACAAAACACATTTTGGATTCAAAAAGTCGTTAAAAACCCATTTTTCTCAACACCAACTGCAAGATGTCCAAGACGAAAACGAGCAATGGGATCTAATTTACAAAGAACATCATCGTGCGCATCGTGGCGCAGAGGAAAATAAATGGCAGCTTCTGCGGAAGTTTTATTTTCCAAAACTTTCTCAGAAATTGCACGATTTCGTTACCAATTGCCAGATCTGTCATGAAAACAAATGCGATAGAAAATAATACACTTTCCTATTTAAAAGACCCCCATTCCCAACCAACCTTTTCAAATAGTTCATATAGATGTCCTGTTTATAGATACTATTACAATACTTAACATATATCGATAAATTCTCAAAGTATGCTCAAGCTCGCTTAATCGAGTCTAGATTGCCGCCGTAGACCTTGTGCCGGCTGTGAAAGATGTGTTATCGAAATTTAAATTCCCGGAAACGTTGATAATGGATCAAGAGAAGTCATTTATGACAGGAGAATTAGTGAATTTCTACAACACTAATAAAATCACACCATATATTGTGGCCACATGTCGAAGCGAAATGAATGGCATTGTAGAACGTCTTCATTTGACACTATTGGAAATTTATCGAACTTCGAAGGCCCCGGAAAAAGCCCAAAAGAATCAATGGGGATCTCAATAATCAAATACAACAATACCTTCCATTCCGCTACCAGATACACCCCTTATGAAATCGTAATTCCCAGTTCCCAAAGCTCCCACATACTCGAAACGGTTCACAAAAACTTATTGAATAGACAAGCAAAATACATAAAGCAACATAACATAAAAACAAAAGACACCAACATTGAAGCAGGAATTGAAGCTTACGAGAAAAACTAGACGAAGGGTTAAAACGACTCCCCGCTGTAAAAAAATAAAATAACGAAAGTAAATAAAAGTAATGTTGAAACTTCTGACAATAATAATTCATAAAAATGGCCTAAATATTAGACAAATTTAACTATCGACTAAACCAACCAAACTTCATTCTTTCAAGATCGACGACGCTACTGACACAGACATGGACACTACAAATACACAGACTAAATCAGCCAATTTTCGTCTCTGACCATGGTAAGAGTAGAGTTCAAATCCAATCTTACTATTATATACACCATTTTAGAATAGAAGCCATAAAACACCATGTTGCAGATTTGAGGGACAAATTTGACAAAATAGAAAACAACCAATTTTCAAGTATTAGGGTGCCGGTACCAAAGGTTGTCAGTCGAGTTTAACTATCCGGTGCATTCGGACGTGCATACAAATCGGTGCGATAAAGCAACTTCGCCGACACCAACCATCGGGAGGGATCAAATTACGCAGTGCAAGCAGGTGACCGCGAGGTGACATAGCGAACAAATCAGTGCATAAATAATAAATCAAGAACCATACACCCCTCAGGGGGGATCAAATTCCGCAATGCCGCCTCCCAGCGGCGGAACTGGGGCCTTTCCCGTCTTGGGAGAAAACCCGAACAAATCAAACGGGACTTATCTTGTAATTCAGTGCAAATCCGAAGACGAAAACCTTGCCAAAGCTTCTCCAAATCTGGTAGAAAAAACCGTCAAAGCTACATGCGGTGAAGTGCAATCTATGAAAAAACTAGCGATGGCAAAATCTTGGTGTTGACAAAATCGGAAAAAACAAGCAAAAGTGATGATGAAGTTGGAAAAAATGGGAAATTACGAAGTGTCGGTTGTTTAGCACAGGTCGCTCAACACCTGTCGCGTAGTGATCTCAGATAGAGAACTGCTGTACGAAGAAGACTCGGAAATCGAAAAAGTACTGAAACCACAAGGCGTGACAAAAGTGGAACGAATTATGAGGAAAAGGGATGCGGAACTCCAAAAAACCTCATCCTTCATTGTACACGTGAAAGCCAGTGTCCCCCCATCAAACTTTAAAATTGGATATCTATCAGTGGTAGCAAGGCCGTATTATCCAAGGCCACTAAGATGCTTCAACTGTCTACAGTTCGGACATCTAGGAAGAGAGTGCAAAAGAGAAAAAACATGTAGAAAGTGCAGCCAAGTTTATCACAGTGAATCCTGTGAAGAAGAAGAAAAATGCATAAACTGCAAGGGCAAACACAATGCTCTCAGCAACGAGTGCGAAAAATACCAAGAACAAGTTAAAATCACGAAGCTGAAAGTAGATAAGAGAATAAGCTACTGGGAAGCCAAAAAGTTAATTGAAGCAGAACAGAAGAAAAGCTATGCGGAACAAGTTAAACAAGCGACAGCAGAGGTTTACGAGAAAGCTGCATTGCAAAGAGAAAACGAGTTCAAGGAAATGATCAAAGCATACGAAAACAAAATCAAGTCACTGGAAATGGAAGTTCAAAAATTAACGAAAATTACCAAAAGGCACTAAACAGGATGACGGAAGAAAGAACAGCTCGGAAACGCGCAGAGAAAGAATACGACGACCTTTCGAAGTGGATTCAATCCACCGAAAGGAAAAAAACACAAGCTCAAAACATTGAATCCGGAACGAAACATGGAAGGCAAAGCTCAGACTATCAAACGTCACCATTAAGAAAAAAATCCTGCAAAAAAATGGACACACAGTCATTAGTGATTGAATCTGATGATTCAATCATTGAAGAAGACTAGCTCAACAAACAAAGGAACTGAATATGGACCCCTCTATTATACATCAAACAACAGCAGAATTAATCCAATGGAACTGTAATGGCCTCAGAAGCCAAACCGCCGAACTACAAGATCCAGCAATTTGTAGAACATGCGGTGAACCAATCACCGTAAGCCACATACTAATCAAATGTCGTCTCTACGAAACAGAGCGCAGAAATTACAAACTCGGCAATTCCCTGCATGAACTGTTGGGGAACGACACGAGCACCCTTGAAAAAACAAAACAATTTCTGAAAGACTGCAAACTCGACAAGCTGATATAAACCTACAAAAAACACCAAAAACGCACACCAATGCTGATCCAACATTAAGCTGCAAAAGCCATCCACCATCAAGCCAACATGTCAGCATAATTCTCCTACTTATACCGTCGACGAATGACGAACAAGCATCAGTAATATTATCGACCACCAGTGGAAAACCAAACCTCATCAACATCATGGGCAACGACAACTCCAAGAAACCCACCCAAAACGGTGACCAGGACGTCACCATCATCGAGAATCAGGAAGTCCACACCGGACTTCTAGAACACCACGAATGGAAGATTAACCTGATCCTTGTAATCTCAACAATACAACTGCTCATCGGCATCCTCACTATCCTAAGGAAACAGTGGAAGAAAACCGCAATAAAAGCTGCAAAATTTGTAGCAGCCCTCGATGTCTAGGCAGAAATCTCCAACCACGGAAACGAATGGAAAATAGAACCTTTTAAAAAGTGTTAGAATTAAGAAGTGAACAACATAATAAGACCAAATTGTATTTAACATAAAATCAACGACCGGAATGACCAAATGGTTAAACGGTCTCTAATAAATATACATACATACACATACATACATACCAAAGGTTGTAATGTACCAGTAGATTGGACTATGGAATAAAACGTACATTTTTCGATAAAAACGACATGCGCTATTTTTGGTGGTTAGATCGCCTCTAGTTTAGTCGATTTGCCAAATTTCAGCTTTTTGTTTTATCAAAAAGTCATATAAATAATAAAGTTTGCGTGAAAAATTGGCTCCCTTGCACCAATAGTTTCCGTCGTGTTCCAGTAGTGGATCAAACGGTTGGAAGCAGTTTTTAAAATGGATGTATAAAAATGAAGAAAAGTCCCAGAGATGATCTTTATGGTTCATTCGAAAGATATTAGTTGTTGTTCCGAGGGAAAAATGTTAAACCTATGTAAAAATTTACCATTTTGTTTAAAATTACTTGTATCATTCCCGAACGTCTACTACTGGAGCACTAGCGCAACTACTGGGACACGTGTACCAATAGTGGCTCAATTGATTTTATGTTAAAAAAAAATAGTTTTATCAATCTTTTTATATTTTTCCCATATAGTAGAGGTTGAAATCTTTATGTTGACGCCAAAAGATCTCTGTTAGGGCTTATCGTTGTTTTGTTATGATTTTCTATAGCTTAGATAGTTCACTAATGGCACCGGCACCCTATAATTCAAAAGTTTGACGTTTGTATGTAACTATACATCAAACCCCATCCAACGAGAAGTCATATCTATCGATATGCACTACTTACTTGTGAACACGGAAAACAATTTTACCCTGTCAACAGACTGCAGTAAATCTGAGAGAATCGTCTCTGGATCATACTTGATGCAGTACGAAAATTGCACAGTGCGAATCAATAATACTTCATATACCAGTAAAACTCGAAACGTTTTTGGAAAACTAATTCAACCAATTCAACCCTTTGGACGGAATAACCATTACAAAAACTGGTGACATACTAAATCTTAGTATGGAGCATCTCCATAAGCTGCAATCTGAAACTCGAAAGGATTTGGATCTACTTCGTCTAACAAGCAACAGTTTACATTTTCCACACTGGTCCCTGTTTGGAGGAATGACCATCCTCCCCCTCATAATCGGTATTGCAAACGTCAACCATTATCAGGAAAACCAAGAGCCCAAGCGGAACTTCGAGAGCTTCAGCATATTTTCATTACCGGATAGCCTGACCCAAGAGATGTCACCATCGTCAGCATTTTGGGCGAACCGTAGCAACAGTAGCATCGAGCATCATCAGCAGCCCAACCGATCGGCAGTCGATTGGACAGTGTAAGGTTTAATTGAATATAGAAGAGCGGAATAAAGTTAGTCTGTTTTGTAGCCTCATAGAATAAAGTTCTTTTTTTTTAAAGAACTCCAGAACCCAAAAAGTTTAACTACCGCCAGGAATTGTCTACCTACAAATGCCAACTATGGCAGTTCAGAATGACAGACGGGATGAGTATCGCCAAAGCAAAATGAAAACTATAGGAAAAATTGAGACGTCATAAATGCATTTATCGAAGAAGACGCTCTCACAGCTTTTATCTCAGGTCTAAACGAACCATACTTCGGTTACGCTCCAACAGACCAAAAGACACCGATGATGCATACGCATTGTAATGTGAATTTAAATCGGAAGAGGTAACAGCGAGAAGCATGGCATCTAACCCGAGAAAATTTCAGAAAAAAATAAAGAAATTGACTTCAAGCCAAGTGAAAAAAATGCAATCCAATGGACTCAACTATAATAACCAGGGAAATAGACAATTTAGATCAGAAGTCCAACGACCTGAAAAGAACGACACCGAAACAATGGACGCGTCAACAACCAGAAGTCGACTTACTGAACAGAAAAAATATCAACAATCACGAAGTAACGCCCGAATATGAAGAGCTGGAAAATGAGAAATCACAACTTTGTTTAAATTATCTAAGTTAGCACCAAACCACGGTCTTCCACCACAAAGGAAACGCGACCCGGTCAGCGGCACCTCTCAGTGCACCGAGTCACGAACGTTGAGTGCTTAGGCCAGCAGAATTAGTACGTAGGTCCAAAAGGTAGTTGCTAGGTAGAATCGATCGTGTGATCGATATTCATTTTCTGTAGGAATAAAGTTAGTCTCTATCAGAACTCCGCCTGAGTAAGTTTGGTCTTTTTTTGAAAACCCCGAAACTCCATCTCGGATGTAACTTCTACCTTATCTTACTTTGGCAACAGAAGGACTACCAGTGGACACGAATCTTTTGCACGAAATTTTCTTGGACGTCCACGAAGAGCTCGGAATTTCGCGAAGCGACGCCGTAGAAGACTTGAAGTCGTACCGGGCATTCTTATCCAGCGAACGCATACAGCGACTGCAGCTGGCCAAGGAGAGTGCAAATAAATTTTACTCAACCAGCTTTCAAAATTTTCGGAAATAAATACGCCTTCCTTGGAAGCTGACATCATTGACGTCTCCACAACATTTACCTTTCACACGCTACCTGACGCACATAGTAAAGTAAGTATTACTAATAATCTAAAAAAAAACTCGTCTTCTCAACAGAATGCGGCTGAAATTCTGGTATATTGCCAAAATATCAATCGCATGAAAAATTCAGCCAAAATGAAGGAAATTCAACAAAAACTTCAATCTTCTTCTTTCAATGTAATTCTTGGAACTGAAACGAGCTGGGAGGAAAGCGTCTGAAGCGAAGAAATTTTTGGAAACAATTTTAATGTATTTCGGCAGGACCGAAATTTGCAACACTGTAATAAAAAGTCTGGTGGTGGAATCCTCACAGCCATCAATGCAGACATTACTTCTGAAGAAATTGAAGCTTTCAAACACAAAGAATTCGAAAATATTTGGGCAAAAGCTCTAATTAATGGAGAAACGCATATTTTTTCATCTATGTATTTCCACCTGAACACGCTAATAAGCATTTTTTGAATTATTCTTCAATATTGTCGAAACTACTATTTCAAACATGGAACCTGAAGTAAAACTGCATACTTATGACGACTTTAACCAACGCAATGCCGACATCATTGCAGACAATAAAAATGAATCACTTTTACTCCCAGTCGTAGGCGAAGACAGCATTTTTACAATTTTTATTCGACAAAACATCATATTTTGGCCTAAATCAAATTAATCACTTAAAAAACAGCGAAATTCATACTTGGACCACTTATTTACAAATTGTACTGAAGATTTCTGTATGCACACCTACATCATTATCACCTCTATTGAAAAATAAAGTAAATATTGTAAAGTAAATATTGTGAGACCTGGAGTTTTAACGAACCCTGGTACTAGTAAAAATACGCCCTTCACTACCGAGGCTTCGGCGAAGCCAGTGGTGGAACCTATTGCAGTGCAGACATTCACAAATGGTCTTTGGGACCAGTCAGCGGCATACCTAGTGAAGTCCAGGAACCCGAAAACCCTGACAGCAGCTTTTTCGGATGCATTGGAGGTGCAACTCCATGCATACCCGAAGTGCGCAATGTGGGCTAAGGGAAGTTACAAGTCTCCATTTTCAAGGGAAACCGTAGATGTAACTATCGCGGGGGACGTGGTAACAACTACCATGGTAACCGCAACGATAACCAGAACTACAATGGAAATGGTCGCAACAATCGACCACAACAAAACAGCAATGGTTATCGGGGTAACCAGAATAATCATGGTTATCGCGACTACCACAGCAATGACCGAAATCAGAACCACAACCGTGGTGAATATCAAGGAAACAACAACAACAGCAACAATAATCGCAGAACAAATGCGAACGTGGCTGAAGAACCACAGCCGTCGCAATAGCAACAACCCCGTGAAGATGCGAACGTAGGGGAATTTTTTCGCTAATGCGCTAAATACTAACAAAGCAGTACGGTTAGATTTTCTAATGGATGCAAAAAAAAAATCAGTTGATAGTGAACAGTGGTGCATCGTGCTGTTTATTAGATCAACGCTATTTAACGAGAAATTTAAGTAGATGCCTTGACTCATCCCGAACCATAGAGGTTTATGGTATAAACGGAATCACCAACACCCTGGGAGCGGTAGATACTTTTTTGGAATATGGAAAATTAGTATATCCAATAACCTTTCATGTTGTAGATCATTTACCTGTCAGAAGTGGGATTCCAACGGAGTGAGTGTGAAAATAAAGGTGATTGGTGGAACTGTTCCAGAAGGACCGTATCACGCTTAGCATCAGAACGAGAATTTCAACCATTGCAGACCTTCAAGCACTGCAGCGACATCAACAGACTGGAACGACATCAGCCAATCCGCTCACCGAATCTGTGTAGTAATTTGAACCATCATTGAATCATATCAAATTACTCAATGCATATCTTCATGTCGTGTCCTTCAACACTTCCCATTTACAAACTCAGTCATAAACATTTACAACATTCCGTTGCATTAGACCTTCGTAGTCAGCATACAGTCAACCTTTTTAAAACATACAAGCGCTTACGCATGCGGTAGCCAGATGTTTGGAAAACAAGAGACAACCTCCTCGGTGGCTTCGCTTACACAACCTTCCCAAAACTTTCTTCACACAAAACTAGCAGAAATACAATCAGAACTAAAACGTAGACCGACCTGCATAGTTATTCGTCCGAAAGTCCGATGACGTTCCACATGGCGACCGTGACAGAGTTTTAAGTTCGAAGTTGGAAAACTGTTAACTGAATTTAACTAAGTTTGAAAATTGTTAACTGAATTTAACCCGTGACCGAAAGTGATTAGTGCAAATTTAAAAGAACATCAAGAATAATGGGTTGGTTCTCATCAGAAAATTACGCTACCAACAACGTTGATCTTCCGACAACGGAAATTAGAATCATAGTCGGCGCGGTTGTAGTGACACTAATCTTATTAGTAGCGTACATTCTGCTACGGTTATATAACAAATACCAGAAAAAAAAACATGGAAGGTGTCATTCAACAGGAGATAAGATTGAACAATGTACGAGTCGACCAAACGAAGTGGTATACCAACCAAGGAGCCACAAATCAGTGAACCAAGTGCGTGCAACTCAAACGATAATCAAACGAAAACAAACCACGAAGATTGAACAGTAAAATACTTATGTGCGATCCAACTCTACCCATCAAATTTACCTGAACAAGTCACACGAAGAGCGAACAGTGAAACGTTTAAGTGCGATCCAACTCTACTCATCAAATTAATCTGATAATGTTACACAAAAGCGAGCAGTAAAGTGTTAATGTGCGATCCAGCTAAATTTACCTGATCGAGTCCCCCATGGAAGCGAGACGTAAACCGTGAAACGGCGTAGACAGCGTGAACCGAGACGAAGACAGCGTGATGAAGCACACGAAGGAGAGAAGCAGAAAGCAGATAAATATTCTAAGGTATGTGTAAAATAGAGATAATTCATTGTTTGCACGAGCTCAGAAAAATCGAACAAAATCTAAGAAAATCAGTGAATAAGCAGATTTCACGGGACACCCTTATCAAACATTTTAATACGGCAGAAGCCTTATATGTTGTACTAGAAAACTTATTAGATAAAGCACAAAAGGAAATCCCTGATAAAGAGTTTTTCACTTATCTAAAACAAGCAAGAAGCACCGTAGATTTCATTCGTAGGCGAAGGACGTGAAGGACGGGAAAATTTTTGTAACAGTGCGCAACGAAAGCCAGGCCAAAAACCTAGCTAAAATTGATAAACTCGCCGAAGGCATAACGGTAAAAGTTTATGAGCACAAGTCACTGAACTCGTGCAAATTAGAAGTGTTCTGTCGCGATGTAAAAAATGACACCGACGAAGCAATTCGTGAAATCGTCACCAGCCAGGGCATAACTGAAGTGAAGCAAATTTTGAAAGGCTCAAATGAAAATAAAACGCCAACCGGAATCTTTGTGCTGACAGTGAAGGGAACAAAAGCGCCCAAGGAAGTGAAATTAGGTTACCAGGTACTTCAGACACGTCCGTGGTACCCAAACCCACTGAGGTGCTTCAAGTGCCACATACCATTTGGACATACCAGCAAGGATTGCAACAATGAGAAAAAGTGCAGCAAGTGTGGTGAAACCTTTTACGAAGAGTGCAACAACGGAGCAAAATGTGTCAACTGTGGAGGTTAGCATGGTGCATTCTCCAACGGTTGCCCAGTTTTGCTCAAAGAGAAAAATATCACCAAAATCAAGGTCGACAGGAACGTACCATTCTGGGAAGCTAGAAACATCGTCGAATCTGAAAGTAAGGCCGTTTACTCAGAGGTCGCAAAAACGTCGATCGATGAAAAGGTTAGGAAGCTTACTGATGAAAACAAAGCTCACGTCGCGAAAATAAACGATGAAAAAAATCATACGCTGATACCCTAACAAACGAACTCGAACGGCAATGAGTATAAAGAAGAGCTAAGAAACACTATCCGTGAAAATGAACAAAAAAATGCAACAAATGCAAAAAAATATGCAAGACTTGCAACAAAAATGTGAACACTTAGTAACTTCTTACAAGGAAGAAAAAACACGGAGGAAAACTGCCGAAAAAGAAGTTGAAAAACTAAAGCAAAATTGCAGCAAACTGGAAAGTTTGCTTAAGTTATAGGCCACAAAGCAGCCCCAAAACACACAAGGAGCCAAGAAAACACTCTTCTTTCACCACCAAGGAAGAAGAAAGGAACCACGACAATGCAACCATGTGATGAGATAGAGTTCATACAATCAGACCCTGACGAATCTGATGAATCTACTCACCACGAGGACATGGAATAATAAATACCCGTGACTCCCACTGTAACCTCAAGATCAATTATAACTTTGAAACCACGACGAAATCGACAATAACTTAGGAAACCAAAATTATATCCACCAATAATTCAATGATGACCGAAATCTTACAATGGAACTGCAATGGTATCAGGAATCAATACGAAGATCTACAACTACTAATCAACAATTACAAACCGAAAATTCTCACGTTACAAGAAACCAGAACAAATCCATCAGGAATCATTAATCTAACTGGATACGAAACCGTCTTTGCCCACAGACCGTCTGGCCAGGGCGGAGTAGCTGTCGCCATAAAAATAGGCATCCAATTCAAACCGGTACAATTAAACACAACACTAGAAGCAATAGCCGTAGAAATAAACATACCGCGGAAAATGACCGTATGAAGCATATAGGGTAACCAATATATTTTGGACCCCCTGGGCCATTTTCCTGCAAATTTCCCAGTTTAAATCGAAAGACCAACTCAATTCGCATGCCATTTGGAAAGATAGGACTATTCCGCACATGCATCAACCGTTTGTACATAGAAAACGTGTTTATTTGATCTGAAATTAATTTAATTTAATCGGTTCATCCATGCAACCGTTACAACACGTTACACACAGAAATTGAAGCCGCCAGAAATTTTTCAAATGTAAACAAAAACGTTTTTCAAATTTCCGCACTAAAAGCGTAGAATTTCTTCGGTTTTCCATTGTCAATCGTTTGATCAACACATATCATACAAATTATATGTCCTAATGTGATAATGTTTCACATATTTCTATCTTTGGTCATAACCCTAAAAGTACTCGCATCAGTGCTTGGACTTGATGTTTTATTCCCAACCTCTCCAATACTAAAATGGTCGATGGCCAATCTGTCCAATATAAATTGCAATACCGGAGGATATCAGGATGTCGGCAAGCATGGACTAAGGATTAAATCTTATGCCCCACTATTAAGAGAAAATTACACATCTGAAGGATATTTATGCATCAAAACAATCTTCATCATGGAATGTACAGAGAATTTCTTTGGAGGTCAGACCATTAGATATTCAACCGAGAGTTCCCACATATCTTCACTAGAATGCTCTGACGCAATTATAAGTTGGTTGCATGGAGATTATCAATCATCCGAGCATCCTGCCGCATCTTGTTCCTGGATGAGAACGTCTGCTGAAAGTAGTGTTCATGTAGATATCAGGTTTCATCCCGTTCTGTTTGATCCGTATGAAGGAACTAAAATCTCTGAACTCTTTATTCACGGTAAATGCAACAAAGCTCACTGTCTCACAGTTAAAGAAGGGATGATCTGGATGAGCCTAGATAATCATCTCCCACAATGCCTGAAGGAGACTCTAAGCCCGATATATGTGTTCGCTAGAGAAGGTGGCAAAGGGCATTATTCTTTCTGGAGTCCTGATTATCCTCTTCAATCTGCAAAAAGGATTTGCGTAAAAGAATTATGTGGTATGACTGGGTTCACATTTGATGACGGAACATGGATTGGAATACTGAAAGAAGAAATTCCCCAGAATGATAAGTTAGGGGAATATCTTTATAAAGTAGAGAGATGCAATAATCAGTCTAAAATCTCGGTTCAGCCTGAGGAAATCTTAATACATTCTGTGGAGCATACTGTGTTTTCTTTATTTCTCAAAAAAAGAGTGTGAGAAGACCAAAGAACGATTATTAAACGGGGAGGCTTTATCAAGAATCGATCTACAAACATTAGCACCGAGATCCCCTGGTAGATACCCAGTATATCGTCTTCTAAATGGAAGCTTATTACAATCAATTAGTGATTATCAGTGGGTAACTGTCTCTAAATCGCCTCACAGACCTTATATCTCTTTCAAAACGGAGGATAATAAAAAGATAGAGTGGTTGTACTGGAGTCATAATTCATTATTGAATTTGACGGATGGTCCGAATGGGCTTTATATTAGAGGGGATAATCTAGTCTTCCCCGGGAAAACCATATCAGATTACGAACACATGCTCAAAAATTCTATAAAGCAGAGAATGGAGATATCTCATGCTAATATAATGAGGATGCCATACAATCAGAGATATCATATCCATTTATTTCCACACTTTAATGATACGTCTTTGACAGAAGTAATATCAAACACATTTTCTTTTAAATTTTGGACAGGCCATCTATCCTTAATAGGTTTTGGATTACTGTTTATCTTTATATTATATAAACTAGTAGTCATGAGAATCAAGTACAGACAGGAAAGTATAGTCAGGTATGATCCTGCCAATCCAGATCATCCTATCAGGATATATTCATTAGACTTTGGGTAAGCATATTATACAACGAGTGTCGTGGACTTTTTCGCCAATCGATAAGAAATGCCGGGGGTCCTTGCATTACGAACCTCCGTTGTGTTCGACGCGCTGTCTCGGCGCTCTTGTATATATTTTTACCTTTTAACTTTTTTTTAATAAACATTTTTATTTGACCCGCGCGCGCACCTCGCGTAAGCTTTTAATTTACATTTTTTTTATCGACGCGTGTGCAAAATGAAGTGTGGTGTTGTGAACTGTACACAAAACGACAATCGTTTTCTTTGGCGCTGCCAAGGCAACTGTAAGCGGACCTATCACGCTGCCTGCATTTGCGTACAACGACACCACGAAGAAATTTTACGTACCTTCATGCTTCCTTTGTGCCAAGACTGTCAGGATAAATTCATTCCTGAATTTAATCTTAATGAACTGTCCACATCTTTCAAACATATCTCGGAAAGTATTGGACATTCATTGACAGCAAACCACAAATTAGCAACTAATTTTAATAGCCTTAGTGCTATGCACGACGAGACGCTGGCACATTTTGAACAAATGCTGAGCGAAATTAAACGGAGCATTTCCATCGTCAACAGTAGCAGCAAGACAAGTGCCGCAGAAATAAAACATCAACTATCGGCACTTCTTGACACACCTCCAACAGACCCATGCGCTGCTGTAGAAAAAGCGGTCAAATCAGCAGCAACCGCAGCAGTAGAAGAAATAATAATATCAACATCAGCTGCAGAGCACTCCATTGACCAACTGCCCCAATTAATTAATGACTTGGTCGACAAAAATGCCATTCTAGCTTCCGATGTAAAATCGCACATCGAAGAAATGGCAAAAACATTTTCGGCGACACATACACATACATGTGAACCAATAATGGCAAACAACTTAGCCAATGAATTGGGGAACATCATCAAACACTCCCCCAGCTGGCGCATGCTAGGCAATAAAAAAGTATGGAAGCATGACTGGACTGAATATGACGCTAAACAGCGTTCACGTCGTACACAAGAAAAGAAGGAAAAGAAGGCCAGACGAAGGAGGAAACAACGCCAAGAAATTTACGCCAGGAATCAAAACCACCGAAACATCAACAACAACAATAACAACAACAACAGCAACAACTACAACTACAACAACAACAACAATGGCAATAACAAAAACAACAACAACAGAAGCATCAGTAACATCAACAACAATAGCAATAGCAGAAATAACAGTACCATCAGCAACATCAACGACAACAACCACAATATCGACAAAAGTACTACTAACAACACAGAAATCATTTCAACGCACATGAATTCTGTGCGTGGAAATTCGTCATTACCATTGGACAAAGAACTTTTGGCAGCGGCACGTGTACAATTTTCTCAGCCGCCAAAGAAGGACAATGGACCAAAATTCATAAATTTCCAAAAAGGGGAAACCATCAACCCTTACCCGACCAGAACCAAATAACAAGATTATAACACATTTCTATCAGCAGCTGTTAAAAATAACAGAAGTTGATAAAATTTTGTTATCAAGATGGCTTTGTTCTCAACTTGTTATATTTTTAGTAACAAATTTATAACAAAATTTATTATATTTTTGACATCGCATTTATAAGTTTGTTGCAAATAACATCCGATGTCATAAACAGTAACACAGTTTGCAATAATTTTGTTATTTTGTAACATCCTTGCAACACATTCTGTAATAATGTTGATATAATTGTAACAGGGTTTGCTATATTTTAGTTTAATTTGGTGCAAATTTTGTTAGAATTTTTGTTATTTTAACTACTAACGGTACATGTTTTATAACAACTGGTGATATAAAAAAAATCATATCAGGGGAACACATTCTGTTATAATCGTGTTTCTTCCGTCTGGTCGGGTATCGCCCTGAAAAACCTGTCAGGCTTGAAAACCCTCCACTTTTTGACCCCATGCGTCCACCTATAGTCAGACTCACGGAAGAATCTGCAGCCGGGGACCAACGCTTCCTGAAAGCACGTCTACGGGACCCGAAAATCATGGACATAGTGCGGACCTATCTTTCATTCTTGCATGACCAGACCCCTTCAACATGTATTCGTGGACTTACCAAAACTAGCGCATCTTTGACATTAGCAGCAGAAGGACTACCAGCGGACACAAATCTTTTGCGCGAAATTTTCTTGGACGTTCACGAAGAACTCGGAATTTCGCGAAGCGACGCCTTAGAAGACTTGAAGTCGTACCGGACATTCTTATCCAGCGAGCGCATACAGCGACTGCAGCTTACCAGGGGGAGTGCTAATAAATTTTGCTCAGCCGGCTTACAAAATTTTCGAAAATAAAGACGCATCCCTTGGAAGCAGACATCACTGACGTCTCCACAACATCCACCCAACACACGCTACCTGACGCACATAGTAATGTAAGTATTACAAATAATCCAAAAATTTCTTCGTCTTCTCAACAGAATGCGACTGAAATTCTGGTATATTGCCAAAATTTCAATCGCATGAAAAGCTCAGCCAAAATGAAGGAAATTCAACAAAAACTTCTTCTTCTTTCAATGTAATTCTTGGAACTGAAACTAGCTGGGACGAAAGCGTAAGAAGCGAAGAAATTTTTGGAAACAATTTTAATGTATTTCGGCACGACCGAAATTTGCAACACTGTAATAAGAAGTCCGGTGGTGGAGTTCTCATAGCCATCAATGCAGACTTTACTTCTGAAGAAATTGAAACTTTCAAACACAAAGAATTCGAAAATGTTTGGGCTAAAGCTCTTATTAATGGAGAAACGCATATTTTTTCATCCGTGTATTTTCCACCTGAACACGCTAACAAACATTCTTTTGAATTATTTTTCAAAATTGTCGAAACTATTATTTTAAATATGGAACCTGAAGCAAAACTGCATATTTATGGCGACTTCAACCAACGCAATGCCGACTTCATTGCAGACAACGAAAATGAATCACTTTTTCTCCCAGTAGTAGGCGACTACAATACTTTACAATTTTTATTCAACAAAACATCATATTTTGGCCTAAATCAAATTAATCACGTAAAAAACCAGCAAAATTCTTACTTGGACCTCTTATTTACAAATTGCACTGAAGATTTCTGTGTGTATACATCATTATCACCTCTATGGAAAAATGAAGTATTTCACACAGCAATTGAATACTCAATCTTCATACGTAAAACTTCTCTCCCCAGCGACTGGGAGTACGAGGAAGTGCCGGAATACAATAAAGCAAATTACAAAGAAGCCAAACGTAGACTATGTACAATTAATTTGCAACATATCATAAGTATTGAAGGAAATGTCGACACCGAAGTAGACAAGTTCCATTCAATTATTCAACAATTAATTAATGAAACTGTGCCAACAAGAAGAAAAAGACGTATACAAAATAACAAATTACCGGTGTGGTTTAGCCCACATCTGAAAAACCTAAAGAACAAGAAACAGAAAGCGTATAAATTATACAAAAAAGAAAATACTGCCACCAACTTACAAAATTATCATGACATATGTAACCAACTCAACTCAGCCATTAACTCCGCACATGAAGAATATAATCGTAAGGTCGAATCCGAAGTCAAATCATGTCCTAAAAACTTTTTTAATTATGTGAACACAAAATTAAAAAGTAGCAATTTCCCTTCGCGAATGCATTTTGACGGAAACGTAGATGAAAACTCTTCCGATATCTGCAACCTCTTTGCAGATTTCTTCCAAGAAGTGTATACCACCTACTCTGAAGAAGACCGCAACCGCAATTTCTTTTCTTTTTTCCCAGAAATTTCTAATAGTATATCTATTGAAAAATTATCACAACAAGAAATCTTATCGGCACTAAAAAACCTGGACGCAACTAAGGGAGCAGGACCGGATGGCATTGCACCCGTGTTCTTCAAAAATCTCTCAGAAGAACTAACCCTTCCCTTAGAACGCCTTTTCAACATGTCTCTAAATAATGGAAAATTCCCAGCAGCTTGGAAATCCTCATATTTGGTGCCTGTTTTCAAATCAGGTACAAAATCTGACATACGGAACTATCGCGGAATTGCCATTATCTCATGTATTCCCAAACTCTTCGAATCTCTCGTAAACGACAAAATTTTCAAGCAAGTAAAAAATCAAATTACTTGTAGGCAGCATGGCCTTTTTAAAGGCCGCTCAACATCTTCCAATCTGCTAGAATTTGTATCTTTTATTCTCAACGCAATGGACAATGGCAAGCACGTAGAAGCCCTCTACACTGACTTCAGTAAGGCATTTGACCGAATCGACACACCATTATTAATCTCCAAATTGCAAAAAAAAGAATGGAGCCAGGACTCTTGAGTTGGATCCAGTCATATCTATCACATAGGAAACAAATTGTGCGCTTTCAAAATAAATTATCAGCACCCATTTCTGTAACCTCTGGAGTACCCCAAGGTTCTCATTTAGGCCCACTTCTTTTTATTTTGTATGTAAACGACATTTCCTTTTTACTTAGAAAAATAAAATTTCTTATATATGCAGACGACATGAAGCTCTTCATGGAAGTAAGTAATTCTAGCGAAGCAGAAGAATTCCAGAATGACATTAACTTATTCTTAACTTGGTGCCAAAAAAGTTTACTTCAGCTCAATATCAAAAAATGTAATTCAATAGCATTTAGTCGAAAATATGTAACACCACCAATTGAAGTATTTTTAGGAAATCAAGTAGTGCAGAAGTGTAAAATTGTTAGGGATTTGGGCGTAATCCTAGACTCTAAACTCACTTTTGTAGAACATTATAATTCCATAATAAATAAAGCAAACAACATGCTTGGCTTCATTAAGAGGTTCAGCAACAATTTTCAAGACCCATATACTATTAAACTATTGTATACTACATATGTAAGACCAATTCTGGAATACTGTCACCTAGTATGGAACCCGTATCATTTCGTACACGAAGAACGCATAGAATCAGTACAGAAGCAATTCCTTTTATACGCCCTTCGGAAATTGAATTGGACTGTACTGCCACTTCCGTCGTATGAAGCACGCTGCATGCTCATCAACTTGGAAACACTTAAGCAACGCCGGGAGTTCGCAATGATTCTCTTTATAAACAACATTATTCCGAACCATGTAGACTCTGCTGCTCTTCTTTCTCAACTAAACTTCTACACACCCTCTCGGCATTTAAGAACAAGAAAATTATTTTCAGAAAAATCATGCAGAACGCATTATGCTCAAAACGAACCAATAAACCGTATGATGCGTCAGTATAATGTACATTGCGAATTCATTGGCATTACTATGTCCAAAGAGCAGCTTAAAACACAACTAAAGAACAATAGAAGTAATCCATAGCATGTACGAAAGTATTGTAATTATTGTATGTAGTCTACCTATGCTTGACGAAATAAATAAATTAAAATTAAATAAATTAGATGAGTCGTGTTTTCCGTACGCTGTAATGAGTCAAGAAGATGATGTTCCGTTGGTCGTTCACTTCCCGCTCGAGCAAGAGGGGGAAAATAACCAGTTGGCCACCATAGATGAAATCGACCAAGCAAATGAAGAAGAGGACGTAAATGATGAAGACTCGATTGAAGCACCGAAAAACGCGCTCCCTTCGCCCACAGAAAAACGCGAAATTCCGAGAGAATTGCCGTCGAGGTCTAGCGGACGGGAGCGCAGGCTCCCAGGTAAGTTATTTGACTATTTTACCGGTTTTAGAGCTATTTCTGGCGAATCGATTTCCGCAGATATACCAGAGTCGTTTGATGAGCTGACAGAGCATGCTGATCGAGCCATGTGGATGGCTGCTGTGCGAGACGAACTACGTTCCATGGAAAAGAACAAGGTCTGGCGTTTGTCAAGCTGCCCACAAGGAGTTAGGCCCCTGAAATCGAAGTGGGTGTTTCGGTTGAAAGATAATGCGGCTGGCAACGCGTCCAAACATAAGTCGAGACTGGTGGTGAAAGGATTCCTGCAGAAGGCTGGAGTCGATTACGAGGAGACATTCGCTCCGGTAGCAAGACTTGCCACTATCAGAACGGTTCTCGCTGCGGGTGTCCAACAAGGATTCCACTTCCATCAAATGGACGTCAAGACGGCGTTCTTGCAAGGCGACCTGAAGGAAGAATTATAGATGGCAATTCCTGATGGCGTAACAGCACCTCCCAATACAGTGTGCCGTTTGCTCAAGTCACTGTATGGACTCAGGCAATCCCCAAGGTGCTGGAACGAAAAATTCAACGATCGATTGCTGAGCTTGGGCTTCCGACGATCGCTACATGACTACTGCCTCTATGTCCGGGTAGTACCAGGAGACGAAATTTACATAATTCTGTATGTGGACGATTTACTCATCGCTGGAAGGAATATTGAAACAATCGAAAACTTGAAGAAAGCTTTAAGTTCAAGTTTCAAGATGACGGACTGCGGAAAAATCAGTCGTTTCCTAGGTATGAAGCTAGAGTACGATCGTGAAAACTGTTCTATGAAGCTTTCTCAAGAAATGAATATCGACAAATTATTGATACGCTTCAAGATGACGGATTGTAACCCTAACAAGACACCTATGGAGAAAAATCTGACTGTTTCCCGCGAAGGTAAGGCGACTCAGGAGCCGTATCGTGAGCTTCTGGGGAAAATATGTGCACAGCATCACTAGGCCTGACCTGTGCTTTCCCGTCGGATTCCTCGGCCGTTATCAACAGAAGCCAACAACCCACCATTGGCAGTGCCTCAAACGTGTGGTACGATACTTGAAAGGAACAAAAGCAAAGCACTTGAAGTTCGTACGCAACGAATCAGCGGACCCGTTGGTCGGATATGCTGATGCAGATTGGGCGTCGGATGCAGAAGATAGGAAATCAGTCAGTGGCTACGTGTTCACTGTATTCGGAAATGCTGTATCGTGGTCGAGTAAAAAACAGGTAACTGTTGCTACATCTTCAAGCGAAGCGGAGTACGTGTCCTTGAGTTCTGCTGTTTCGGAAGCCATCTGGTTGTCAGGAGTAATGGCAGATCTTCAGCTGAAGCGTCCATCGGATCCGGTCGTAATCTTTGAAGATAACCAAGGTGCTATAGGTATGGCGAAAAATTGTGAAAGCAAGAGATCAAAGCATATAGATATCAAGCACCACTTCATCAGAGACCACATTGCAAACGGACGAGTAGCAGTGAAGTATATAAGTACCGAAAACCAATTGGCGGATTTGTTCACTAAACCGGTGGACGCGGTACACTTGGAGAAGCTGTGCCAGGGCCTAGGATTGGCCGATTGAGAGGGGGTGTTGGCGTAGTAGGCAATCGGACGTCGCCTCCCTCTATTGAGTTGTTAGGATCCCCTAGCAACAACCAGTTACCTGTTGGTGAAAATTAACAAACTGGTTTATTCCATAATCAAACTCCGTTCGGTTAACACCTAATAAACCTTGTAGTAATACAACACCACAATCTCACCCGCTTCATATTTCTACGAAGCACATACTCATAAATTAAACACTTCCTCTATTTGAGACAGCAACAACCTAAAATCTGACCACCCATATTTGACCTACTGGGAAAGTCTCAGCAGGCCAAGTTTACACAAACTGTATTCTGCCTTCCTTATTATGATACCTCCAAATTGTTACCATATGTGCACAACAAGCACTGTCCGCATTTACGACATCTGTTTATCAAATATACCAAGCGTTGTGCTCACTCCTCGTTCAACCATTCTTTACCACATTAGGTTACCACTTAAGCCTTCTCCGAAATAAAGATTCATTCGTTAACCATCACTCAGTTAGTTAAGTCAAGTTTAATATCCGAAGTCCGGTAACCTATTACATGGCTGACCGTGACGAAAGAATTAGCTCGTCGGTTTAAAGTGAAAATCTGGTGTAACTGAAGCAAAAATGGGTTCAACCCAAGGGGGTGGTCACTCTACACAGTTGGTCGGCGCACATTCTTTTTAAATGTGCCTTCAGAGTGCCAATGTGTGCCGAGCGTGCCAAGCTAGCTATAATACCATATGCTATAAAAGCGCAATGAACTGAAATTACAAAGACACGATCTCAGCTAAGACAAGACGTGACAGGTCAAAGTACAAAAACGAAACCAATTGCCTGTCAAAAAAGACCTTTTCTCATTGATCGTTTTGGCAAAGGCCTACTTTCACATCGTTGAGTTGGATTGCAACAGGGCACTTTGTTGCTAGCTCGGCCGTGTTGCTAGTTCGTACATTAGGGTTTTTATCAAAAGTTTAAAAAAAATCCATGAAATGTTTTTGTTTCAAAACTATTTATATTCGATGTTAAGTTTGCCCAATGTTCTTCTACAAAGTCAAAATAAATAAAAAATACTCTATCAGGTGCAATATAATGGAAATTGTTAAAATTTTCATGAAAAACATCTCCGGTTTTGAATATTAACCGAATAAATAAAAAACAAAGCACCCTCTACTGCACTAAATGAATGAAGCGTGCAAGAAACAACCAAAATGTGTGCTTTGAAATTTGATTTTTTTTCTCAAGATTTGTTTAAAAAAGATACTGGTAGCACTGGCTTTTGTATCGTCAAGGTTATCGACTGAAAAACAACGGGGCAGTCTCTGTTGAGCTGTCACGTCCTGTCCTAGGATCTCAGCAAACATTCGCGATGACGGAGGCAATTACCACAGTTGACCCTATGCGTGAAGCTCCGATTTCTTTACATGGCAAAGCATAGGAAGTCAATTTTCAAATGCTTCTAAAAAAATCAAAACTAAATTTAATTAAATTCTGTTAAGTGTACGAGGTTAGATATATGATAAGCTATAGAATCCGCAGAATATTGAGGAAAAAATATAAAAATCAAAATAATGTGTCTATAATGTAGCCCATCAATAGTCTATCAACATGTACTGAAAAGAATTTAAATAGCTATTGTAATTAATTTTATATAAGCATTTGAAATTTCACTTCCTATACCTTGCCGGGTTAAATTTTCGACGCTTCACGCATAGAGTAAACTTTTTCCAGATGGCAGCACCGTACCTTCGTTAGAGCGGATTGACATCTGAATTTTCTGTCAGTTTGCCTCTCATTCCACAATTTTTCTCTAGAAACGTTATTTTGCAAATTTAGGCAATAAGTCAAACTAGTTACACCGCAGCGTCCTTTTAATTTATTTAATTTAAATTATTTTCAGGATTTTATAATCAGCCATTCATGTTTTGCATCTGTATCCCAAAGCATGCCAGTTATTTGATTAATAAAGAAATTCAGTTTAAATTACATGTAACATTTCACAAATTTTTGTGGTTCTTTCTCAGCTGTTAACTGGGTAAGCGGTATTATAAAACTACAGACAAGCAGACGTAACAGCTAAAACCAGAGTTTCCATCCATCCGGAAAAAGCGGAAAACCCCCAGGAATAACAAAAGGCCGGGAAAACCCAGGAATTTGAACAAAATATCGGGAAAATATGTATTTTTTTACTAGGGGGAAGTCTGCAAACAGACCGCACCAACGACGACCCACTAAAATTAGCCTATGCACTGTACATGAGAAGTTCTTGTTGAATTGCTCAAGTGGTGTACAGTGCATCGACATTGCCCTTGGCCTCAGACCCTCATCTCCCCGGAACCACCTTATGGTATGGGGAGGGGCCAGTGCATGTAGCACAACACATTTAGGTAGCATTATCCTTTTATATCATGGAATCAAGCTTCAAAATAGGCTTTCGAGCCCATCCCCTCGGCCGCCGTTGATCACACCATGGAGTATGAAATTCGCTTGATTTAAAACACAAATAATGTTATTGTCGTAGGTAGCTGAAATCACATATCCTTTCCGGAAACCATTTAGTTTTGTGAACCTAAAATGTAAAATAATCAAATAATTAGGATTAAAATGTTTTCTAGTTCCATGCGAAAAAAATGTCTAGGTGACAGCAAACAAAACATTAGCGAACCATGGCAAGCTAAGATTTTTTCTTTGAATTTTCAGTTCAGTTTTATAGCAGACACATTATGGTAAAATTGTGCTGCTAAACGTGCTGATGTGCGCCCAATGTGCGTAGGGCGCACTGTGTAGAGTGACCACCCCCTTGGTTCAACCGAAACAAAACCAGCAGTGCCACCGGTTACACACGAACAAATTGTGAGCATAATCAATGCTAGCAACGCGAAAAACAAGGAACACGCCGAGAGAACCACAGTTTCGACGTACACCTTAGTGGCCATAGTGATTTTCGTACTTATTTACCTGGCGTATAAGTTAATCACTAACTACGAACGTATGCGTACCCAGACACGCGTGAACAATGCAGTTAGCCTGAACAATCTGAAAACAAGTGTAGTTTAATGCGCGTGGACAAAAGTTAATAAGGGAACACTCACTCAAAATGTATCAGCCAATTGCGCTTTTCTGTGTAGCTGTAGCTCTTATGCTAGCGACATTCTACATCTTGTGCGCGATAATCGAACAACAACTCAATGAAGTGTCACTATTTCACTAAACGAAAACACGGAGTGCACTTGAAAAGGCTTTGAAAAACAGACTTTGACAGTTCACAAATTCAGCAACGGTATCGAAGTGATAATAGTAAAGTACGTCAAACCACCGCACAATGGTCGGGCTCCATATAAAAAGGCGGCCAAAACTACCAAAAACTTTTTTGAGATTTTTATGATTTTTTAATTTTAAAGTATACCTCATGTGTTATATTATTATGATCCTTAATTGAAATTGAACTAAAATTTAAATTTCTATGATTTTTATGACGGCAAACAGGCTGAAGTCAAAAAATTGAAAAATGTAACAATAAAATAAAGCAAAAAATTTATAATTTAGGAATGCAATATTTCCCCAAAGTTACCCACTATCTGAAAGCTTATGGTTCATCACTTTTATCGAGCATAAGGATGAAAAAAAATATTTGGTTTAAGTTTTAATACTATTCAATATTACATTTTAGTAATTTTGGTGATTTTGAATATGAAAAACAACTCTTGTCGCGTCATGTCGCCGCCATTTCGAATATTGCACATCAAAAAACATCCTTAGATCTCACAAAAAACCTTTAAATTTTTTGCAGAAATTTGCTGATTTGCAAGTTAGAGCTATTTGAATAATTCAATATTTTACATATATTTTGACGATATTTTTCATACAAAGTTTATTTAAAATTTATTTAACCACTATTCATACACATTTTGATCAAACTCAATCAAATATAAACAAAATTTGTGCTCGGTTTGATAACAATTTTAAATTAAAAAAATATTTTTTTCAAAGTTACGTAATTTGTGAATAATCCCTTCTGAAACAACAAAAACGCCAAATAACATATTCATATTACATATTTCATCGATTAAGGCGATAAAAATAGTTTTGGCCAAACTTCACTTTTTTCCGACCATTGTGCACCGATAGACAAGTGACAGTTTACAAAAAAAAAGCAGGTAGCTGCTCAACTGTCCCGCAGTGCAAAACGTAGCCGTGATGAGCCAAGCAGAATTAACAGTACGACAGTGCAAAACTTAGCCGCATAGCCGTGATGAGCCAAGCAGCACCAGCAGTACAACAACAACAAGGTATTGGCCGAGTATGAACAGGAACAGCATTGTACAAACATGTATGTATTAGATAACTTGATATGTATTCGATTTTGTTATGAATTACCCGAGAAAACAAATCCCACCAATAGCAAACATGTTATTATTCCCAACTATCAGGCAAGCAATAAGCGACCTAAAAAGAATCAAAGACAACCTTAAAAAGTCAATCTACAAGCAAATTTCTAAAGACACTTTAGAGTCGAATCTTAATTTAGCCAAAGAATTAAAAGAAGTGATCGAAAATTGTCTAGACGAAAAGTTCCAGGAATTACCGTCCAACGAATTCAACGAAATCTGTAAGCAAATTAGAGACATCTATTGGGAAATTTGCACAATAACTAAACGAAAGTTAGCCAGCTCAGACGAAACGCCAAAAATGCTGCCGCCGGAAGTTAATTTTGACCTGAAAAATGCTATTGCGCTGGTACAACCATATGATGATCCGCCACAACAATTGGAAGCCTTCGTTGACGCAGAAAGTTTACTGTCGGAATTAATCAAACCTGACCAAATGCTTACTGCAACAAAATTTGTTAAAACAAGGTTAAGTGGGAAAGCTCGTCTAGCTTTACCCACTAACGTAGCCACACTCCAGGGAATAATCGACGCGGTATCGAATAACTATAAAAGTACTGAGTCACCAGATACAGTGTTGGCAAAATTAAACAGGTTAAGATATACACGCGCAGAAAACTTTTTGGAACAAGTTGAAGCGCTTTCAACCCAATTGACCACCATGTACATCCAAAGCAAGATTCCAACAGATGTTGCCACCAAAATGGCAACGAAAGCTGTAGTCGACGCCTTAATCAACGGCATATTTGACCTACTGGGAAAGTCTCAGCAGGCCAAGTTTACACAAACTGTATTCTGCCTTCCTTATTATGATACTCCCAAATTGTTACCATATGTGCACAACAAGCACTGTCCGCATTTACGACATCTGTTTATCAAATATACCAAGCGTTGTGCTCACTCCTCGTTCAACCATTCTTTATCACATTAGGTTACCACTTAAGCCTTCTCCGAAATAAAGATTCATTCGTTAACCATCACTCAGTTAGTTAAGTCAAGTTTAATATCCGAAGTCCGGTAACCTATTACAACCTAAGCTTTTCATTTCTGTTAAACTGTGCCTATTATTTGGAGTTTCCCTGCCATTCTCTTCAAGATACCGGCCTTCTTGATACCGCAATAACAACAACTACAGAAAATATGTACTCTACGCTAAAAACGGTGGCATCCTATATATCTACTGACCTGCGCAACATAAACGAAGAAATTAGCCGATTAAAACAATTATCAATTGACACAGCGGCAAGTTGCGCGATGAATTCAAATCCAATGCTGGGGCTGGACATCCTGGATGAATTGAAGTCTTTGTCCGCAAGTATATTGGCAAATAAAAATACCATGGCTCTACCATCAATAGAATATCCAAGTTTGGATGCCGAATTGAATAATAAAATTGCTGAAGTGTCAGGATGACGCCTACTTGGAAACAAAAAAGTTTGGAAAGCCGATTGGACGCAATATGTTATACGTAAAAGCTCAGGAGTACAGCGTCAGGAAACTCTGATAGGTGGATTAGCCAATAGGAAAGATTGGCGTGAGTTAAATCCCAGCTCCTGGGAACCGGGAGACGTGACGCTAATGTCAACACCGATCCGTGGGGCCGATGTTTTGCTGAATAGCCGTTACACCGTGGGATTGTCATCGCTTAGCTAGGGCCATCCGTAGGTTAGATTTGATTAAAAGTAGAATAATAAAGTTAGTCTTAGTTGAACACCAGAGTTGAACGTTTCGGCTTTTTATTTCAAAAGAAGTCCGAGGCCGAACCTTGACTGTCGCCCGGCAATAGGGACCTTGTTCGCGGGAAGTGTATAATCGTTCGAAGTGAAAATCCCCAAATGAAAGTGCAACGAAAATACTGTTTTTTTTTTCAAGAAAATCGTGCCGAGCAGCAAAGCCAGGGACACTGAGAAAAAATCGCGATCGGTGTAAGAAACCGTAGAAGCTGAAAAGCAAAAAGGACAACTTCGACGCACCTGTTTGTTGTCTGTTGATAAGTGTTTTAGAAAGGACAATTCGTAGGAAAGTTGAAGGTGAAGCAGCCAATGTTCTAAACGCAAATAATGTTCTGACCAATTGGTTGGACATTAAACACACTCTGATTCTTTACTATAAGGATCAGAGATATCAAAACACTAGACTTTCAATTGACTTTTATAAATAAATCATCCAATAAATCTCTAAATTCTTAGGTACTTATCAAGTACTTCAAAATATTTGGATTGCCAAAAATGATCACTTTCGACCATAAATCAGGGTCTAGAAATGCTCGGTTTGAGGAATTCCTAGAGAGACAAGGAGTCGCTCTGCACTTTGCTAGTGACAGTAGGGGCTAGTGAAATTGTGGAACGCTTCCACAATACAATGCTTTGAACTGCCTCATAACTGCGTTATACAACGACTCAAAACATAGCGCCACCAATTTGAAACATCGAAACCGCTCGCGATAACATCAAGCCAATGGCAATGAAAGAAAACGACAAAACAAAATCGACAGACGCTCAACGTTACAAAAATCTAAATGAAAATCAAGTATTGGTCGAAAAAAGGTGAAACCGCACCCCTCCGGCAATCGATACAGATTGATAGATATTAAAGAACAGACAGACAAGACGATTGATCAGGTTAAATTAGAAGTTGAAGACAGGGCTTGCAAAGAAGATATATTAGGGCCGTGGATTAAAACGAAAGAAGAGATGGGAATTTTAGACATCTCCGGTAGCCCCGACGCGTAAGATTTGCGAATAATAAATAAAACAACAAATTCATTGATAGATCAAAATAATGAACAAATCAAAATTAACCGGCACTTCGAAAATAGGATCAGTTATATGTATTCGTCTGTATTAATGATCATTTCAAACGTCTCGAATGAAATTGTCGACAGGATGAATTCAGTCATTTTGTTATGTAATATAGATGAACTAATCAGACATTTAGAAACGATAAAAGAGGCAATCGCATTAGCTAGGGCAAATCTCCCCAAAAGCCGTCTCATCACCGCACAGGAGTTTCAGCTAGCCAGCTAACGGAGCAGCCCCATGCCAATACAGGAGTGTTGCATCGCTTCCATTTAAACAATGAAAGACCAAGCATCATCAATGAAGCTTTCGAGGGGCTTCAGATTCTGATGTCATCAATTAAAAATGAGCTGGCTATCATTAACAAATCAAGTAGCTTGGCTGGAAGCGTTGCAACCATAAAAAATCACATAACGACGGTTCTTGACATAGTTGCCCAGAAAAGTAATGATCATTTGACAAATACGTCAAAATCTTTTAAGTCCGATGTATCCACTGAGCTACGAAACATAAATGACGATCTATGTCAAATAAGTCAACTGCCATTGGATATGGCTGCCACAACGTCTACAAGTACGAACCCAAATTTATTTGTGGATATTGTCGACGAGCTGAAAGCATGGTCAGCAAACATAATATCTACAAAAGGCATCGAACCGTTGACACATGAGGCGAATCCTAGTTTAGAAGTTGAAATGGAAAAATTCTGAAGTTACTTCAGGATGGCATTTATTAGGCGATAAGAAAATATGGAAGGCCGATTAGAGAAAAATACATCGCGAGAGGCAGCAAAAAATTGCTGAAAAGGCCAAACAAAAACGTAAAAGGCGAAACAGATTGACCCAAAACACACAAAAACCCGCAAGGAGTAAATATATGAGTAATAGTCATCCGCGTCCAGCCACCGTGAATGATAGAAATTACAATGAGCTGAGCTATAACAGATGTTCCATCATCCATCAAGGAAATACGAGTAAGAACTGTTACAACCGTAGCAATATTAATGCCGCTGGTGATATTGACTTCGAAGCAGATACTCCTTTTCTAGATAGAGCATTACTAGCAGCGCACCTTCCACCTTGGTCATTGTTTGGAGGATAGAGCATTCTTCCCATGATAATTGGTTTCGTTATTCTCTTCAGTGTTTTGTTCCACAGAATAGCCAAAATAAAATTGGAGACGGTTCCAAACGTCAACGATCAACATGCTAACCTAAATGTCGGGAAAAACACCGACAACTTCAGAACATTTTCAACAGCGGACACCATGTCCCAGGAAGTACTTTGGCAAATTCCAACGATGGTTCAACAGACCTCAGCAACAGCCGCAAAGTTAAACAGCATCAGAATTTCATCGATTGGCAACAACGGCAATCGATCGGACTTCGCATCAGGCAACACAAGATGCAGCGTAGGCATTGTGGTAATAATCTAAGTGTGACATTCAGTTAGTTAAATAAAGTCAGTTGTAGTTAGGCAAGGAAACCGAGTAGACCTTTTTTAAAAAAAAATGAACTCTCCATCGCGAGATTCTTAACTTGCGCACTATTTAATGCGCAAATGGAAACCCCAACAAGGTATCCGCAATTAAACAAATTCTATTAGAAAACCAAAACGATTTGGCCACTATTTTGTCACACCTTGTAGCATTCCTGCTACGCATTAGACATAGGATTTTTCCAAATCGATTCCGAATCTAAATCCAAATTAGCACAATCTGCTTACCAGATGTGTACGCTCATTATCACGGTCATAAAACAGTAACGTTGGTTATTTTGAATTTGATGCGCTTGCGACCTTTACCTGCAGACGCTGTATTATTATTGTTTATTACTCACGTAGAGAGACCGTTAAGCATGTCTCATGGTTATGCCGAATTGCAACCTTTGCAAGGGCGTCACCCGAGCTATGTTTACGATGCCTCACTCGGGTTATTCCAAATATTGTCTATAAACTGTCTGTGTGAGGTAACGTAAACTTAGGTAAATTCTAGTGGTAGAAAACTTAGATATAAGCTAACGAGAAATACATTATTCACTTTTTTTCTGAATCCAGATACAGTCGTGAGTAGTCTTCATTCTTGATGACAGTCGTGATATACCGTGGCGAAGTTCTAATGAAACAGATGTGATTAGCAGTGATGTTATTTGGCGAACCGCGACTAAGTGGCCAATGACCTGCCTTCTCCAGAAAAAATAAGTTCAGCGCCACGAAACAAAGTGTTGCTTAAGTGTTCGTACAGAGTCGTGCAGTAATAAGTGCTAAAATGGGTTGGTTCACATCAGATAACTACATCACGAACCAAGTGGAAATGAACACCACGGAAATGAGAATCCTAGTAGGCGTGTGATAATTGTATTCGTGATTATTGCGTATCTACTGCTGCGTTTGCATAGCAAGTACATGAAAAAGGGGATCAAAAACGTGGTTCAACACGAGATCCAACTGAACAATGTAAGAAGTTTGTGATCACTAAGAACAACATAACTATCGCGTGTGTTGCTATATGAACATAATGAATCGTGAAAATTGTACACATGTTTTACTCAGTGTGTGATATGTGGGGCTGTTTACCTATAATCGTAAGCACAACAACTACCACGACCCCGTCAACTACAATCGAAGAAACGCAGAGTAACGTTTTGAGCACGGACGTTAATCGTGTAAATAAGCTAGTGGAAAATAGTGAAACTGTCGAAAATCATCTGATATTCGTGATAGCAACATTGACATTAATAATTGTGTCAACAGTGATAATTAGCGCTGTTTGGTACAGACGCAGACAAAAGAAGAAAAGAAGTGAAAAAACCAAATTGATTAAAATAGTCGTTTTGATGGCACAACAGTCCGTTCTAACGGACACGTCAACAGTCAGGGGCGAACGGTCAGCGGTCAATGACCACCCTGAGAACGCATCACAATTCCAGGGCGAACAGTCACAAGACACCCTGAAGACTCATCAATTACCAGGGGCGAACGGTTGCCAGACACCCTAAGAACGCATCACAAGTCCAGGGCGAGCAGTCACCAGACACCCTGACGAAACAGCACACACCCAGGGGCGAACGGTTACCAGACACCCTGATGAAAATTTCAAGCCTCAGGATAAGTACCCATCAACAAAGATGATAATAAATAAATAGAAAATGTAGATTTATAGTTTTTCCATGGTCAAGTGGTTTCGGTAAATTATTTGAAACATTCTGAGTAGGTAGATCGCTTAACAGGCGATGTGTTCAATTCTTGGTCGAATGAAAGAAATGTGTTGTATGCTTGGGCAAAACGTGTGATTTTTCTTCTAAATGAGCAGATTAAGTTTTATCGAGGATTATATCTCCAAAGAGTTTACAAACCTCCGGAAAAGCGTCAACAAGGCCAAAACCCTTGAGACGATAACCTCGAAGGAAGAAACTTTAGGAAATTTATTCAGCGAGTATGTCAGTCTTTTGAAGTCAAGCAAGAAAGAATTTGAACAAAAAGGCACTTGGAAAGCGCATTACGAAACTTATGAAATAACGAAGACGAAATTTGAAGGATGCAGACAACTTTTATCTAAAGCAATTATCAGTTCTAGAACACCAAAATATAAGTTAAAAACTATTGCAAAAACTATCATATTCGTTAATCGTTTAGCGCCTCCAAAAGTCTGCCCACCAAAAATTCAATTTAAAACAGTCGCGAGACTAAGCATACTCCTGAAGCGTTTTTCACCCTCAACCTCTCAAATTCCTCGTCCTCCAAAAATTAAATTCAAATCGTTAGCAAAACTTATCGTATTATTACGACGGTATAACTTTCCGACAGTGTTCGCAGACGCTCAAATTATCAGATTCAAAACACTTGCGAAGCTAATCATCTGGTTAAACCGATTCAACAAAATGACTGATTTTGACATTAAAACGGCTCCTGCATTAGTCCAGCCATACAATGGAGATGCAGATGGCCTAGAAGCATTCGTCGATTCAGCAAATCTTCTAAACGAATTAGTCAAAGCTGATCACAAACCTTTGGCAGCAAAATTTTTACGAACAAGACTAACGGGTAAGGCAAGGCTTGGCTTACCCGAAACGGCCAATACAATTGAACTGATTATTGACAACGTGCGAGACCGTTGCCAAGAAAAGATCACTCCGGACAGCATTATCGCGAAAATGAGGAACGTCAAACAAAAACAGTCCGTTCAAACACTATGTGATGAACTGGAAAACCTTACGGCAAAATTAAAATCCGTGTATTTAGGTAATAAAATACCGGATGATGTGGCGTCAAGTATGGCCAATAAAGCCGGAGTAGATGCCCTCATAAACGGTGTCACTAATAGTGAGACAAAGTTAATTTTAAAAGCCGGAACTTTCAACAACATTAGGGATGCCATTACAAAAGTTGTGGAGAACTCAAATTCTCCTAGCCCGCCAAATGCAGAAATTTTCACACTTTCCAGCAGAGGTAGGAATAATTTCAGCAACAATTTCGGTAGAAATGACTACCAACGAGATTTTCACGGAAATGCAAGAAACTTTCAGAGTAATCATCAAAGGCCAAACTACAACCGAGGATATGGTCAAAATTCTAGAAGACAGTATTTTAATCGAGGTTACAACAACAACAATCATAACCGTAACTACGATTCCCAGAACGAGAACCGTAGCCGCAACTATGATAATCGCTATCGTAATCGCAATAATAATGCTGATAATAGACGTTACGATAATAACAACCGTAACGACAATAATAGCAGTCGAATTAGTGAAGGCCAAAACAGAAGTCGAAATGTGTATTACGCGGAAAACGAGCAAACGTCATCGGCCCGTCCCCAGCCGGAGACGAACGCACCCACCGGGGTTGCTCAACCAAGAGCGTAAAAGTTTTCAATTTAGACATAAATTACACTAATTTTGTTACTCTGAAACTAGAGATGTGTGACAAGTCATGCACTCTAATAGTCGATACGGGAGCGGATGTTTCGTTAATCAAAGAAAACATCCTACAACCCACAACCAATATATACACAAATCATAAATGTATGATTAACGGAGTAACTAGTGGACAAATTGAAACCATCGGTATTTCACACACAAATATCCTAATGAACGGCGTTAAAATCCCACTCAATTTTCAAGTTGTCGATAAAGAATTCCCTATTGCAACAGATGGAATTCTTGGTCGAGACTTCCTGGCACACTATGGTACCAAGATTTGTTTGAAGACATGGCTTTTGACTTTCGATTACCAAAATAAAACCTTTGAAATTCCGATCGAGGATAAATTCGATAGCAAAATCATTATCCCACCCAGGTGTCAAATAATTAAGGAAGTAGATATTGAAGGAGTCACCGAAGATTGTGTCATTATTGGTGATCAAATGGACCCTGGAGTTTTCTATTCTAATACTATCGTAAGCCCAACATCGAAATATGTTCAAATTGTCAATTCGAAAGAACAACCTGTTACAATTCACGTTACTGCCTTCAAACCAAAATTGATACCACTACGAAAATTCGAGTTCAAAACGCAACCACGTAAGGTTAATCGTAAAAAGGAAAGGTTGCAGAAATTATCCGATGAAATAAGTTTAGAGATTTACCCAGAAGCAAAGGAAAAGTTGAAGGAACTTTGTTTCAAATATAACGACATTTTCGCTTTACAAGGCGATACTTTAACAGCAAACAATTTTTATAAACAAAAAATCACCCTTCAGGACGGAAATTCTGTGTACATCAAAAATTATCGGACCCCAGAAGCCCATCTTGAAGAGATCGATAAACAGGTTAACAAAATGTTAGCCGACAAAATAATCCAACCGTCGATAAGCTCTTTTAATTCGCCAATTTTACTAGTCCCTAAGAAATCAGAAACGGATGAGAAAAAATGGCGTTTAGTGGTGGATTTTCGTCAATTGAACAAACGAATAATCCCAGACAAATTCCCACTGCCACGCATAGATGAAATTTTAGATCATCTGGGCAGGGCAAAGTATTTCACAACTTTGGACTTAATGTCCGGATTTCATCAAATTGAACTTGATGAAAACTCTAAAAAGGCAACAGCTTTTTCAACAACTACTGGGCATTATGAATTTAATCGATTGCCTTTTGGTCTAAACATTTCTCCAAACAGCTTCCAGAGGATGATGACGATTGCATTAAGTGGATTACCACCGGAATGCGCATTTTTATACATCGATGACATTATTGTCGTCGGCTGTTCAGTTAATCATCACCTAGCGAATCTCGAAAAAGTTTTTGAAAAATTAAGATTTTATAACTTAAAATTGAACCCGTCGAAGTGTAACTTTTTCAAAAACGAGGTTACCTATTTAGGTCACCACATTTCTGACAAAGGCATACAACCTGATAAGTCCAAATTTGAAGTTATAAAAAATTATCCTGTACCTACGAATTCTGACGAAGTACGTCGTTTCGTAGCCTTTTGCAATTACTATAGAAGATTCATTCAAAATTTCGCTAATATTGCCTACCCGCTCAACAAATTATTGAGGAAAAACGTTACTTTTAGCTGGACAACAGAATGTCAGGCAGCATTCGATACTCTTAAGAGCACACTAATTTCACCAACAATTTTGCAGTTCCCTGATTTCAAAAAGCAGTTTATCTTAACAACCGACGCGTCTAAAACAGCTTGCGGAGCAGTGCTTGCTCAGCAACACGGCAATATTGAACTTCCTATTGCATTCGCCAGTAAAGCATTCACGAAAGGCGAATCCAATAAATCGACTATTGAACAAGAGCTAATTGCTATTCATTGGGCAATTATGCACTTTAGACCATACCTCTATGGCCGAAAATTTTTAGTCAAAACGGACCACAGACCTTTAGTGTACCTATTCTCAATCAAAAATCCTTCATCTAGACTGACAAGGATGAGAGTAGATCTTGAAGAATTTGTTTTTGACGTTGAATACGTCCAAGGAAAACTTAATGTAGGAGCCGACGCTTTGTCTAGAATAAGCATCGACTCCGAAACTCTGAAAAATATACAAACGCTCATTGTCCAAACGCGAGCTAGCTCAAAGAAACTTAAAGAAAAAGATCGAGAACCAACACAGAATAGCAACGATATGCCTGAGCCTGATCAACTCAATGCGTATGAGGCGTTGAACTTAAGTGAAGTTTTTGATTTACCAAAACTCGTCATAGAATTAGCACGAGGAGACTTTAAAGTCAGAAATGTAGAGATACGAATATTCAACAAAACAAAAAAATGTCAGCTAGCGACATCAAAAGGTAAGCTCATACCTGAGAACACAAACATTATGGATATCCTGAATGAAATTGAAAGAATGGCCACAAAAATGAATATCAATGCTTTAGCTCTAGCGCTAAACAGCGATATTTTTCAGCTTGTTACTCCACATATTTTTAAGGAGAAATGTGCACAAGAACTGAATTCTCTGCAAATAATTATTTATCAGCCTAAAAGGCTTGTTGAAAGTAAAAATGAGCAATTAGAAATCATCAAAATCAACCATGACACCCCTTTAGGAGGACATGTTGGCGTCAACAGATTATATAAGAAGCTTAATAACCTATACAACTGGCCCAACATGAGAAAAACTATTACCGATTATGTCAAACAATGCGTAAAGTGTAAAGAAAACAAACACGGTGTAAAAACGAACGAAAACTTTACATCGTTCCCAACAACATTTAAAACTTTTGACTCCATTGCTATGGACACCATTGGACCGTTTAACAAATCAAATACAGGCAACAGATATGCATTGACTATTCAATGTGATCTGTCAAAGTACGTTGTCATTAAACCAATTATTGATAAATCCGCAAACTCAATAGCGAAAGCATTTGTAGAAAGTTTTATTTTAATTTACGGAGCTCCATCTGTCATCAGAACGGATCAGGGCACCGAATACAAAAATGAAGTTTTTGAAAAAAATTCAGAATATTTACACATAAATCAACAATTCAGTACGCCTTATCACCCACAAACAATTGGAGGTTTGGAACGTAACCATCGTTGTTTGAACGAGTACATCAGACAGTTTGTGAACGAATCCCAAACTGATTGGGATGAATGGTTACCTTATTATGCATTTTGCTATAACACCACTCCAAACACAGATGTTCGGTACACACCTTTTGAATTAATTTTCGGAAAACCTCCCAACCTCCCTCAAGATATCCGAAATCCATCCAAAGTTGATCCAGTATACAATACAGATTTATATTATCAAGAATTGAAACATCGTCTCCAAAAAGCAACAATAACAGCTAGACAAATCATAACCAAAATCAAAGATAAGCGAATTATTGATCAGAGTGTAAAAGCAAATCCAATTAACGTAATGATAGGAGATAAGGTAATGTTAACAAACGAAAATAGACGTAAATTAGATAAAGTATATAAAGGACCATATTACATCACAAAAGTTGAACATCCGAATGTAACTTTATCGGATAATAACGGATATACTACAGTTGTGCATAAAAATCGTATAATTAAAATTTAATCACTTCTTACTCTTCCTCTTCTTCAGGGGGAAGGGGACAATCACATTTAATAAATAATCTTATATCAATTATTCTAAAAAAAAAAATAAAACTGGAAAATAATATTGTAATACATCACTGATTTAATCACAAAGGAAATATTCCATAACATATAACATATAAAAATATAATATAATAAAATAAGCTACCACAGACAGAGTCTACGCAATATTTGAGAATAGCTTCGCTATTCTTTCAAAAGGGGATAGGTGTAGCATTCCTGCTACGCATTAGACATAGGATTTTTTGCAATTTCTCATCGTAATAGGCTGATTTTCATCACGCCAATCTGTCATGAAACGGCCTACTTTCCTGCACTGAAGTATGCAGTGCGGGAATAGTCATTACCTAACTGAAACCAGTACTGTAATGATTCATTACGCAACGCTTTCTCATTACGCAACTGTTTTGAGTTGCGTAATAAATCATAACACAATAATTTCCCTGAAATTGTAAAATGATGGTGAATGCATTCTGATATGATTTCTGATACCCTCAAGTGGTCTTCTACGAAATTGCAAAAAATGTTGTACGTAACTCGTTGGAGAACTCGATTTTTACAGCACTCGTCGTAATTATCCTACTCGGCAAGCCTCGTAGGATAAATTTACGACTCGTGCTGTAAAAATCATCATTCTGCAACTTGTTCCGTAAACTACTATTTCCAAATCGATTCCGAATCTAAATCCAAATTAGCACAATCTGCTTACCAGATGTGTACGCTCATTATCACGGTCATAAAACAGTAACGTTGGTTATTTTGAATTTGATGCGCTTGCGACCTTTACCTGCAGACGCTGTATTATTATTGTTTATTACTCACGTAGAGAGACCGTTAAGCATGTCTCATGGTTATGCCGAATTGCAACCTTTGCAAGGGCGTCACCCGAGCTATGTTTACGATGCCTCACTCGGGTTATTCCAAATATTGTCTATAAACTGTCTGTGTGAGGTAACGTAAACTTAGGTAAATTCTAGTGGTAGAAAACTTAGATATAAGCTAACGAGAAATACATTATTCACTTTTTTTCTGAATCCAGATACAGTCGTGAGTAGTCTTCATTCTTGATGACAGTCGTGATATACCGTGGCGAAGTTCTAATGAAACAGATGTGATTAGCAGTGATGTTATTACCTTTTCAATACGAAAAGAGGCGATAGAAATCCTCACAAATTTTACTCAGACGTCAAAGAACTTTGATCCGAAATAAAAATGAATATTAACCTGAACCCAATCCCTATTAACAACTTGATAGATATGTTGACTATTACAAAATACCTAGACAATGTGGGAAAACCTCTCGCATCTATCATTAGACAATCAAAACCAACCATTTTGGAACAAGCATATCAGTCGGTATGCATCAATCGAAATGCTGAATCTTAAAATCGATCAACATCTCTATCCAAAGCCCTCCAGACCAAACCATTCACAAATGACACCAAATGTAGCACAAACTTCAGTGGGAATAGGTACAGACGCATAGAGACAAATCTCAAGTCAGACAAAACTATCACAGACAAGGCAAAAATAAAAACTCACAAGAAGCACGTCAAACGTAATTTCACAGATACCGATGACTAAGACTCAAAACGCTTTTCTTCTTACGGATCATGTTTATGGACGCCGATGAATTATTTCAAAATTGTAATACACGACTTGGACATAAACTCAGATGCCATCATTATCATCGGACCTGCTAGGATAAGTAACAACTTTTTTCGTATTATTCATCGTATCAAACTCAATCAAAGTAGGAACTCAACAGATTCACTGACATATGCTTATGTACAAAATGGACTTCTTGCATAACTTCTGATCTCGCCCTAAAAGCCATTGGTAACTGGAGTCGGTGGATGGAAACCTACCATCAAGCAATTCAACGAAAATACTCACGCAATGAGAACTGCCGACACTACGAAATGGCAGAAGTCCGCGAGGTTCACCACGCTAAGAACCTTGTGGCAGCGAAGGTAATGGGTCAGCACATAATGTGCCCTCAGCGACAAAACCAACAAACAGACCAGGCATTGTGCCGATAAACCAACGGCTCATTCAATGTATTCTCAGTAGTCATAATCAGAATGTGGCCGTTCGGGAACGAAGAAATCGTGGAAAATACCATTACCGCACATGATGTGGTATCGTATTCAGTAGACGGAGCGTTTGTCGTGATCTTGGTAGCCGCCGTCCTCATATGGAAATGGCGGACTAATGTACGACGTCTCAAGTCGTTAGAGCAAGAGCCCCGAAGGAGAAAAGTGGACGTGTGAGTGGCTGACATCCGACACCCCACCGCACTGGAATATTGGTGCGCCCCGCATCAATGTAAGAAGTCTGAGCGTGGTCACCCGACACCTCAGCCCAACGGACAACTTGGTGCGCCCGGCACCCACGAAGAGCAGTACATCAATCGACAGAAACTTCTCGGTGCATGCCGCATCGTGAAAAACACGGAGTCAGCAGAAGGTCCATCGGTGCACACAGCACCAAAGTAAAATGAAGTCAATAATCAAACTTTGTAAAATAGAAAGATTCAAATACAATCAGTTAGTTTCAAGCAGTCGGCGAGGTCAAGGAAGAATCGCCTAACTAGCCTTAAGCTAGTTAGTGCCACACCCATTTGGTGACCCCGACGTGATGTGGATGCAATCATCCTATCACGAGTAACGCGAGTGAAGTTCGTAAAAAATGTGAAGTGATGCCCCCGTGGCATAATCAGTTAAATACAATTCAATCAAGGGCCTCGCCGCCCACAAAGTGATCGCCAACATTGGCAGTTTAAGGAAGAAATCACAGCGCTGAAGAGTGATGCCCCGAGTGGCATGAAAACAGTGATTACATTTCAATCACGGGATTCGCTGCCCACGTAGTGAATGCCTCCACTAGCAAATAGGTTAAAAAAACACAGTGCGGCAAAAGTAATGCCCCGCGTGGCGTAAAACAAGTGATTTAAATTTAATCACGGGGCCTCGCTGCCCACGTAGCGAATGTCACCGCTGCCAAATAACAGTAAGAACCGTAGTGCAACAGAAGTGATGTCCACGCAGTATAATCTGTGAAACAAAATCGAAAAACGGCCCCTCATTAGCCATCGCGGGCGATCAACTAGAAGAGAATCATATTAACAAAAAATGTGTGACAAAGAAGTCTAAGAAGCCTAACGAAATCAACAAAAGGGAAGATAAAGTGCGTGTCAACAAGATGAAACAGAAGTTTAGGAAGATTCCGGCGGAAGAAGTGCCTAATTTTGTCGGGACAATTCAACCTGGCCCAACATACGGACCAGCAGGCTGCAGTCAACTACCCAGGAAGTTCGAAGGTGCGGAAGGAGCAGCCAGCCTAAGCTTTAGGCCATAAAAAGTAAGTTCGTTCCAACTTTATTAATATAGACAGTAATATGTCGGAACACGGCGACGATGACCCCGTTGTGGGGTGTGGCACCTCTGCATCTTCATTCACCCATTCTGCTATCAATATATCAACACATGAATCCTCCAGGGCAAGCACTCTTTGCTTTGCCAAGAATACGAAACCTACTTTATAGCAAAACAATAAATTACAGAACACACTTGACATTCTTCTGCTTCGACCCACATCTGGTAAAAGTAGAACAATGCTGAATGTGTCTTTTCACCCTTACTCAATTTACAAACATTACCATTACGTCTATGTATCTTCCGTACCATGTGCGTAACAGACGACGCAACGTTTAATGTTTATGACCAATTGAAATCCGAAGCGGCGAGTTGTTAAAGCATCGCCTAGTACATGTTTTCAAAACCTTTTCCTTCGTTCCATGTAAGCTCCAAACTTCTCTGACAAATTCTAGATATAAGCAAACTTCTATGTATAGGTGAAGCAAACTAAACTATGTAACTTTATAAAAACCATTTGAAATGAAATATACGAGAGATTCTTACATCAGACACCGTTGAGACTAGTGCCTTCTCCGAAAGTACACACGCCACATGGCGAACCGTCGACAGTCTTGATGGTAAATTAGTAGAATCTAAGTTTAAATCCAGTCACGTCAGATTTCAGAAGATAGTAGTCACGTTAGATTGAAACCGAAGTACGAAGTTAAAGCGCGAAGTTAAAGTGCAAAGTTTAAGTGCGAAGTTAAAGTGCAAAGTATAAACTTCAAAAATACACTTGCAAAATGTCGTGGCTTTTCGGGGACACCTACGTGCAACAATCGATGAACTCGGTAGAGATCAAAGTTATCACTGGTGTAGCGGTAGGTTTATTGGCATTAGCCGTAGTATACGGAGCTTTGCGTCTCCACGGCAAATTTATGAAAGCCAAGATAGAGCGAACAACTCGCAAAGAAGTAAGATTGAACAATTCGGTGGTAGTGTAAACCAAAAGTGATGGAGGTGGTTTAAGAAAAACAATTCCGTGAACATTGAACATTCCAGCTTAAGCTGAACAGTGATAAAAAAGGGTAAAATAACCAAAATTAAAAATATTAATCGAGCAGCAGTACCAATCCATGAATAGCAGCGGAGGCGGAATGCAGTGTGCAGCACCAGAAATGAACGACACTGAGTAGCAGCAGCAGCGACGAAAAGGTAAATAAAAGGAAAATTAAACCCAGCGCAAAGCGCGATGAGACCAAGAAGCGCATGGAAGGAGTGAAGAAAAGTGAAACTAAATATGATTTTATTGATACATGAGATATGAATGAACATGATTTTTTTTGTTTCTGAACTAAGTGTGGATTTTCATTTAATGTACAAAATCATTATTTAAAGTGTTTAATTCGTTTTGCGAAAAATAGGTCGATGAATATGAACAACATGAATACATACAAATAAATGGAACAGATAGAATTTGAATTCTCAATACTAAAGAATATTAGAAATAATTTATTAAAAAAGCCGAAAAATAGAATTTACACAAGGAGCACAATTTTGAATAAATTAAAAGAAACTAAGGAAGCACATGATAATATAAGTGATATATTAACAATTTTGGAGACAGATTTGGATATCGAAACCTTTAATAAAATTAACAAGAAAGCAAAGGAAATTTCTAGCGCAATTTATTTGCAGTTGCATCAGATGTTAGTAACTTCCACAACATCTAGCAAATTTAAAACTTATGCCATTCTTGTATTAAGTGTAGTGAGATTCAGGAAAACTTTTACGATGGCCAATGTTGAAATAATCAAAACGGTGAGTACATTGATGCCTTCTTATGATGGATCAATGGACAAACTAGATAGTACAATTGATGCTTTAGAAGTCATAGAAACTTTGGTAACCGATGCAAACCGAGCTACCATTATAAACGTTATTTTAACCAAATTAAGTGGCAGAGCACGACACACATTTGTTGTGAAGCCAGCAGATTTACAAGAGTTAAAAACCAAACTTAAAGCAGTGGTAACGGTTACACCACCCGAAACAATAATTTCAAAAATGATCGCGACTTTTTTTTTTTTTTTTTTTTGTCGGTAGCGATAGGGGTAGTACTGGCACTCTTAATCTGCCCTAAGCTCCTTCCCAGCATTTGCTTTTATAAGCCTCTATTGCATTCATCACACAGACGTTCCTAAGCAATGTTGCTCAAATGGTCACTGTGTACGCTAGCAGCAATCAGCCCTTGCCGTAGTTTTGCAGTCTAGTAGTTCAAAATACTATCAAACTATGATAAGGCCTGAAATGCTACTAGAGTGGTTAAAGTGAAGAACGAAATAGTTTTATTAAAAGGTCCTCATTCCCCATTTCATTTCATCACTCACCATCGTCACTTTTATTTTCGACACTATCACGTATATCACCGATTATCACTCATCAACTTTCGTATTACACTTCAGATATACTTTCTATTATATCACTTTTCACATCACACCATTTTCATATAAATCTGTTAGCATTACTAAGTAATTTAAAAATATTCAATTTAAATGTATCATTATTTTTGTTGCTGTAGAGTCATTACTATTCAAACTACGATTTAGCACTATGATCAAGAAAGTTACATTAAAAAAAATCAATTCGATCCATTCTTCTGCACTCGCTGTCATTATGTATTAATACTTTTATCATGTACGTTTGAAGAACTAGGCAATTGAGTTTATATTCAGAAAAATGATTGCACAATGTATTATGGCCATTATTAAATTAGTAGAGTTCACATCATTATTATTATATTTTTAACAAAACTATCAGAATCACTTCACCTTAATTTTCAAATTTTCATCACTATAGATTTAATTATAAAATCACTATTAGCACCTTCACAATCACTAAATTTAATAACGACGAGTGTAACGCACAGTTTCACCAAACACCCATTCTTATGTTGCATTATAAAACGATTGATCACACGTTGGCTTCGAAACTTAACCACCATTGCTGATTAGTACAAAGGATGCTACAGCTCGTGTAAACGAATTGAAACATCAAACAACCAGCACTGGTTTATAAGTAACTAATGAGCCCTGGCGGTCCCTCCGTTCGAAGAGGACCTGATAATATGCCGAAACATATTAACAGATCCTCCGCCTGAATGCAGCCGTTTCATGATAAATCATGAACCGTTGGAGGTGTGCCAAAGTATTGGGAAGGTGATATGTTTCACAGACGGGTATTATTATGGTGCACCTTCTACTTTGGCACCGTCAAACCCTGTGATCGTGGCCAGGGAATTTCAAAAATGATCGCGACTAAACAAACAACTGATTTAGCAACATTCACAACGGAAATTGAATCACTTGCGACTCAACTTGAAAACGCCTATATTTCAAAAAAGATTCCAAATGACGTAGCAAAAGAGTTATCTACAAAAGAAGCTATCAAACACATGGCTTCTGGCCTGAAAAATGAAAAGACGGCTCTCATTTTACAAGCTGGAACATTCAACCAGCTGACCGAAGCAATAAACAAAATACACGAAGTGAACCCCACATGCGAAGCCAATGTAATGTTTGCAAGAGCAAACCGAAATGCAAACAAACCGAGTCAGTCTAATGAGACTTGGATGAGCAGAAATGCACCATACAACCAAAATCGTTTTGGCAACAGGTACTCAAACCAACGTTTCAATCCAAATAGCCAAGGTAGGTCAAGTTCGCGACATCAGCAGTATGGTCATAGATATAAAGGTCGAAATGATGATCGACAGAGTTTTTCTAGAAGGCAGAATTTTAACCATACTCAGCAAGGTCACTACAGCCACCAACCAAATGGTCACTGGCGTAGTAACAACAATAATAACAATCATAACTGCAACACTGATCGCAACGATCGTAATGTTTACTCTACGGAAAACGGGCGCGGGCCAGCTGCAACTCCCCAGGCCAGCTGTGCCGTGCCAATGAACCAACAAGGGGAAACCCGACACCAAGCAACAAATCCAATACAGCAAGTGCAACGCACAAACAACCAATGAATGTATATAATTGCAATATTAACTATTCAAATTTTGTAACACTAAAATTAGAAATGTGTGAAAAACCTGTCACATTAAGGGGCCTATTTTGTAAATCGAGCAGATTCATGTGACTCGTCTGTATTCATTGTCGATCAAAGCAAACATGCATATTTCAGATGTCACCCGTCGACTCCCATACTAATCCAGTCACATAGAGTGACAACTGTCGAAAAACTCGAGTGACAGAGCTGAGTCGAGCGAATTTTTCGGTCGACAGTGACTCCAGTCGAGTCGTTTTGATCGACTCGACTTATAAAATAGACCCCTAATTGTTGACACCGGAGCTGATGTTTCATTAATTAAGGAGAACGTATTGAAACATCTTACCAATATATATATATATAAAACAGAATTGTATTATTAATGGAGTGACCGATGGAAAACTTGAGACCATCGGATGTACATATACGAATATTCTTTTAAACAACGTTCAAATACCACATACATTTCAAGTGGTCACTAAAGACTTTCCTATTTTTGCTGATGGAATTCTTGGCCGTGATTTTCTAATTAATTATGAATGTAATATATGTCTCAAAACATTGCTTTTAACATTTGAATATAATCATGAAAAATTCGAGATACCAATTCAAGATAAATACAACGACCATTTCATTATACCCCCTCGATGTCAAATTATTAAACAAATAAACTTAATAAATGTCACCAAAGAAAGTGTTGTACTTTCAAAGCAAATTAAACCAGGAGTATTTTACTCTAACGGATTAATAGATAAAGATACTCAATATATAAACATAATGAACGTCAATAATTGTTCTGAAAAAATTTCAATGAATGATGTATTATCAAATATCAAAATTTTAGATTCGAGTGAATTTGAAAAAGTTAATAATAAAATCACCCGAAAAAGTAATAAAAACAGAGTCGTTAAATTGAAAGAAGAATTGAATCTAACACAAGTATCAGATGATATTAAACCACAATTAGTGAAACTGTGCACAACTTATAACGATATTTTTGCTCTAGAGAATGATTCTCTAAGTACGAATAATTTTTACAAACAAAAAATAACTATGGAAGATGAAAGCCCTGTTTACATAAAAAATTATCGCATACCAGAGACTCATAAAATTGAAGTTGACAAACAGATTGATAAAATGCTTAATGAAAAAATTATACAACCTTCGGTATCTCCATACAATTCACCAATTCTGTTGGTACCGAAAAAATCTAACTCTGACGAAAAGAAATGGAGGTTGGTGATAGATTTTCGCCAACTAAACAAGAAAATAATTGCGGATAAATTTCCACTTCCGCGTATCGATGAAATTCTTGACAATTTGGGCAGAGCGAAATATTTTACAACGCTTGACCTTATGTCAGGATTTCATCAAATTGAGCTAGATGAAAATTCAAAAAAATATACCGCATTTTCTAGTTCTTCAGGACATTACGAATTTAATCGTTTACCTTTTGGGTTGAATATATCACCCAATAGCTTCCAACGAATGATGACAATCGCTCTGAGTGGTTTACCACCAGAGTGTGCGTTTCTATATATCGATGATATTATTGTGGTGGGATGTTCAATAAATCATCATTTGAAAAATTTAACTATGGTTTTTGAAAAACTTAGACAGTATAATTTGAAATTAAACCCATCGAAATGTCATTTTTTTAGTAGTGATGTCACTTATTTAGGACATCATATTACGGATAAAGGTATTTCACCTGACCCTTCAAAATATTTTACTATTGAAAAATATCCAACACCGTCAAATACTGATGATGTAAGACGTTTCGTAGCGTTTTGCAATTATTATAGACGATTTATTCAAAACTTTGCTGAAATAGCACATCCTTTAAACAAATTATTAAGAAAAAATGTAAAATTTAACTGGTCAACTGAATGTAAAACAGCATTTGAAACACTTAAATCCCAACTCTTATCACCACAAATTTTACAGTTTCCAAATTTCAAGAAACAATTTATCTTAATAACTGATGCCTCTAAAGTGGCATGCGGTGCAATACTAGCACAAAAGTATGATGATGTCGATTTACCTATTGCATACGCCAGCAAAGCGTTTACAAAGGGTGAATCTAACAAGTCTACTATTGAGCAGGAATTAACTGCAATCCATTGGGCAATTACACATTTTAGACCGTATTTATATGGAAGAAAATTTCTCGTTAAAACGGATCACAGACCGTTAGTGTATCTGTTTTCTATGAGGAATCCATCTTCAAAATTAACCAGGATGCGTTTAGAACTCGAAGAATATGATTTCGAAGTTCAGTATGTACAAGGCAAAACCAACGTAGGTGCCGACGCGTTATCTAGAATCAATATAGATTCTGAAACATTATCAAATTTACAAATTTTAAGAGTCGAAACGAGAGCACAGAAAAAACAAAAGGTTCAACAATTAAGTAATGAACAACAAACAAATGTGATTCTAGATGATGAGCCTGATCAACTCAAAATTTTTGAATCACTTAACATCAACGAGATATACGAATTACCCAAACTTACCATCGAAAAGACGTCTAATACTAAAAACCATGGTATAATGTGCAAAATTATGAACAAAAAATTCAATAAGGAGTTGGCTCGAGCGCCATTTATTCCTCTGAAAATCAACAAAATGAAGGAAACCCTAGGTAAACTCTTAACGAAAATTGATGAAAAAGCGCACAAGTTAAAAATTACACGGATAGCTCTAGCGTTATCCAGTACAATTTTTAAAATGATGAGTATAAACGAATTTAAAAAAGCATGCAACCAACATCTTCGTTTTATACAAATTTTACTATATGAACCCCAGCAAGAGTTTGACAACAAAAATGAAATCGCGAAAATTATACAAGAAAATCATGATTCCGCAATTGGTGGACATACTGGTATAAACAGACTATACAAAAAACTGAAAAATTTTTATATTTGGCCCAACATGAAAAATACAATTAAAAATTACATTAATAATTGCATTAAATGTAAACAAAATAAACATTCTTCCAAAACTTATGAAAAATTTGAAATTACTCCAACTCCCCAGAAACCGTTTTCAATAATAGCTATGGACACTATCGGTCCATTTACTAAATCAAACTCAGGTAATAGATACGCATTAACTATTCAATGCGACTTTTCAAAGTATATTATCGTCAAACCGATTCCAGATAAACAGGCTGAAACATTAGCTAAAGCATTTATTGAAAACTGCATTTTAATTTATGGTTCTCCATCCATTATACGAACGGATCAAGGAACTGAGTATAAAAACGAAGTTTTCAATAATATCAATCAAATGTTACAAATTACACATAATTTTTCAACTCCGTATCATCCAGAAACAATTGGTAGTCTAGAGAGAAATCATCGTTGTCTAAATGAGTTTGTAAGACAATTTGTCAATGAGTCACATAATGATTGGGATGATTGGTTGTCTTATTATGCATTTTGTTACAACACGACTCCTCACTCTGATTTTCCATATACACCATTTGAACTTATATTTGGAAGAACAGCAACGCTACCAAATAATCTAAAAAATCCTAAAGAAATTGAACCAATATATAATTATGAACAATACTACTCAGAACTGAAATTCAAAATGAAAACTGCAGCACAGAGAACACAAGAATTAATTAACAAAGCAAAACTTAAAAGACAACAAAACCAAGAAAATATTGCAAAACCATCGTCAATCAAAAAAGGAGATTATGTTATGATAGAAAATGAGAATAGGTCAAAACTCGATAAAATTTATAAAGGTCCATATAAAGTAACAGAGATAAATCATCCAAATGTAACGATATTTGACGATAACAAAAATCAATATTACACAATCCACAAAAATAAATTAGTTAAATTCAAATAAAACAGAAAACAATTTTTTTTTCCTTAAGTAAGCATAGAATAGTATATTTCCAACTACTAAACTCAATTTTAAATCAACATTTATAGTTATTAAATACATACCAATCAATTACTATATTCATTATAAAACTTTTATAAATGCAAAGATTTTTGGAGCTTGAATTTAAAAAAAACTAAAATGATCTCGCGATACTCAATCATTTTTCTCTTAGGGGGAAGGTGTGGCATCTCTGCATCTTCATTCACCCATTCTGCTATCAATATATCAACACATGAATCCTCCAGGGCAAGCACTCTTTGCTTTGCCAAGAATACGAAACCTACTTTATAGCAAAACAATAAATTACAGAACACACTTGACATTCTTCTGCTTCGACCCACATCTGGTAAAAGTAGAACAATGCTGAATGTGTCTTTTCACCCTTACTCAATTTACAAACATTACCATTACGTCTATGTATCTTCCGTACCATGTGCGTAACAGACGACGCAACGTTTAATGTTTATGACCAATTGAAATCCGAAGCGGCGAGTTGTTAAAGCATCGCCTAGTACATGTTTTCAAAACCTTTTCCTTCGTTCCATGTAAGCTCCAAACTTCTCTGACAAATTCTAGATATAAGCAAACTTCTATGTATAGGTGAAGCAAACTAAACTATGTAACTTTATAAAAACCATTTGAAATGAAATATACGAGAGATTCTTACATCAGACACCGTTGAGACTAGTGCCTTCTCCGAAAGTACACACGCCACAGGGGCTACTCAGGCAATTAACGGCGATGGAAGGGTCTTTTAAGGCCATCGCCGACTTTGCAAAAGAAGTAGAAGAAGCAGACCTGCCCTCATCAGCAGAACTGGAAGTGAGACAACTAGTCTTGGACGACACTTGGAGGCAGGCAACGAGCATTTTGCTTAAACTAGAGGGCCTAGGGGAAGCAACTCAGAGAAGAGGCCCTCTGATGCAGACATACGTCACGGTAAAGGCAGAGCTAATAAGGCTCACAAAGCTAGCAGAACACGAGGAAGGGGTGACGGGCGGGTTTGAACCCACTGTGGTGCACAGTCAAAAGACGTGCCCATCTTCAGTTAAGTTAATTCGGTGGAAAAATATATGCTGACGCGAACGATGAACCAACATCTAGATTCCTCGCATTTGCGGGGAGCTCGATTAACAGTTCGATCGATCGCGATAGGCAACGATCGGACCACAATTATTTTGTCACGCTGACCTCAGCATATGTGCTCCAGAACTCTTCACCCATTACTTCTAGGCAAAACCATTAATGTAGCACATACCGGTGCAACACTTTTAGGCCTATTTAAGGAATCCAGATTCATTGAATAAAAAAGTTCAATTTGGGTCTTCGAACAAAACAAGTCTTTTAATCAATGATTAAATATCACCTTCATCGGTCTAGTAGATGGCGACCTAACGACAGGTAGAATCTTTGGGGCCTTCTCCAAGTGCTAAGCAAAGTGACCGCTTAACTACAAATCCGGATAAGTAAGTTGAAGTGAAAAATCGAAAATGCAGTGCACGATAACTGCCGGAATAATCGCAGTAGTACTTTTCTTAGCTGTACTAAAACTAGCAGCTGATTTCCTAGAAGAACAAAAGGAAATTATGAAATTGGCCAAGATCGCCATCCAATAGTGATCAAACATGGGGAGCACGGAGTCTAAAAGAGAAGAAATCGTAGTGCAGCAGCAACAGCAGCAGATGCACCCAGTGACATCAACAGGAATTGGCCCAGTGCATGTGATTGCCACATACATGGTGATTTTTATTGTTGCTATCCTCCGTGTAATTTGGCAAACCCTGATGCGCGAAATGGAAAGTCTCCCGCGCCGTACAAACAGTGTGATAACGAAGGTTTGAAAAAGTGCTAGTGCATTAAATTTATGAAAAATGAAGAACAGAAAATCTAATGTGACTCATGAACACCAACAAGTTTTAGAAGAACTGAAAAGTCGAAAAATAATATTGGCGCATAAATTTACAAGTAATCCAACAAAGAACATTAAGAAGAAAGAATGCTTTAAGGTTTCTGAACCCCCGGTAGTTCAGAAAAATAACATAGATAATAACAAACTCAAGTGGCTAAAGCACAGTGCAGCAGAAAAAATACAGTGCCTAAAGGTTCCTGAACCCCAGCCAGTCCAGAGAAATAATATAAACAACCTACAATGGCTGGAGGAGAGAGCAGCAGAAAATGTACGACAGTGGGGCGTGCGCGCCAAGGTTAACGTGGCAAAAATCCAGGCGTTGGCCGCAACGCTGAAATACGAGACGGAGCGCAATCGACCCGAGCCGGCCAAACGCATTAGGAGCCGTGACTGCAACAGGAGCCGAACGATTATGATGTAAGTGACTGTTTTTGTTTTAGCTTTACACCGGTATGGACGGCGTAGATGAGTCCATACGCAAATTGACAAACATTTTAAACAATTTCAAAAAGTCTCCTAATAGGAAATATACTAAACAGACTTTAATAAACAAAACAGAGGAAAGTCGTTATTTATACTTAGAACTACTTGAAAAATTAGAATTTCATTCTAACGGGAAGTTTGTTTTAGTAGGTGTACGGAACGCCTATAGTGAAATTAAAATTTTCATCGATAGTAGATTAGAGCTAAACTCTCATCTTTTTAGATTTAAAACAGTAGCACAAACAATCTTAGGTGCAATAAAGATCAAGCACATTTTTGCAGCCACCAAAATGGCTACTATATTAGATGTTATTAAGACAGCTTCCACGCTTGTCCCAATTTACGACGGAAATCCTGATAAATTGGAATCAGTGATATCCCCTCTAAACGCTCTAGATACCATCGTTACTGATGCGACCAGACCAGCAGCTATAAACGTGGTATTATCAAAATTAGAGGGCAAGACACGTTCAGCCGCTGGAGCCACACCACAAACGCTCAACGCAATTGTGCAAAATTTAAGAGATAAATGTAAAAATACCCAAACGTCCGATTTAATATTGGCGAAATTATCCACAACAAGACAAAATGGGACACTGTCTAATTTTACAGATGAGGTCGAAAAATTGACGACCCAATTAGAAAATATATATATAAACGAAAGAATTCCTGCTGATACAGCAAATAAGATGGCCGTGAAAGCAGGAGTAAAGGCGTTACAAAGTGGAATAAAAAATACTCAAACGCAGTTGATATTGAAGGCAGGCAAATTTGAGACGCTTAATGAAGCGATTAGTAAAGCCGCAGAAAATGACACTAACATTCAACACAATTACGGCAACGCGCTTGCTATGCAAAGGAGGTTCAACACCAACATTAGAGGTCGAGAAAGAGGAACAAGAAACTATCCCAGCAATAATCGTTTCTCCCAAGAAAATGGTTATTCAAGATATTACAATCAACAGTACAGAGGAAACGCAAATAGGGGCAGAAATAATTGGTCCTCCAGAGGAAACTTCAACTCCTCTGGAGGTCGAGGAAGACATAGGCAATATGTATATGTAGCACAACAAGAAAACATTGGAAACCATGTACAACAAATGCAACATCATCAACAACAACAACCAAATTCAATACGTGTAATTTGGCGTGCATTTATGTAGAAGGTACCAGAATTGACCAGTCCTTCCAAATAGTGACGAAAGATTTTCCAATACCCACTGATGGTATCTTAGGGAGAGATTTCATGATTAAAAACAAGTGTAAAATTGACTATGAATTGTGGATGCTTTTTATTTCAAACAAAAACGAAGAGCTATGAATTCCAATTCAAGATAACTTACATGGAGCTATTTTCATACCTCAGCGATGTGAAATAGTTAGACGAATTCCTTCCTTGATACAATGTCAAGAAGATTCAGTAGTATGCTCACAACAAATTCAACCAGGGATTTTTGTGGGTAATACAATTGTAAATAGTGAAAATCCATATGTAAAGCTAGTAAATACCTTAGAGGTACCAGTACTTATAGAAAATATTCAACCTTTAAAACATTTTTATATACATACAAATATAGCAGCTCGCGATGCTATGAGTCAAGCGAGAGCTAAAACATTAGCTGATAAAATAAAAATTGATAATGCCAATCCAAAATTAAAATATAAGCTACAGAAATTGCTAAACGAATACAATGACATATTTTATTCACAAGGCGATAAGTTAAGTACTAATAATTTTTATGAACAAAAAAAAATTAAGCGATAAGCAACCTGTGTACATACCTAATTATAAGCAAATTCACGCACATGCACCTGAAATTGACAGGCAAGTATAGAATTTGCTAGAAAATGAAATTATAGAACCTTCTGTATCGCACTACAATTCTCCGATATTGTTAGTGCCGAAAAAATCTCATAATGAACAAAAATGGCGATTAGTCGTTGACTTCCGTCAGTTGAATAAAAAATTACTTCCCGATAAATTCCCATTGCCGAGAATTGATACAATTTTGGACCAACTTGGCAGAGCGAAATACTTTACAACCCTGGATTTAATGTCAGGGTTCCACCATATTCCGTTAGAAGAACATTCCAAAAAATATACTGCATTTTCAACTGCAAGCGGTCATTATTGTAAATTTTGCACCCTATCGGACGCGACGATTTGTAATCGTCGCCGGTGAAACCGTCGCCAAAATCGTCGCCAGCCAAGCAACCGCTGTGAATTTGACGTTACACCAGTCTTACCAACACAATGGCAAATCACCTCCTTTGATTTATTTTCTGGCATTTGACGTTTCCCCAGTCTTGCCAACACAAAAGCAAAGCACCTCCTTTGATTGGTTTGCTGGCGATGATTGTTTTTCAGTCTGTTCGAAAGTTGTCGGCGCGTTTTGTTGTGAATGAAACAGACAATACCATTTTAAAAGATTACCCTTCGGACTTAATATTTCACCGAACAGTTTCCAAAGAATGATGATAATCGCTTTGGCAGGCCTAACACCAGAATGTGCGTTTGTTTATGTAGACGACATTGTGGTGATTGGTTGCTCTGAAAATCATCATTTGAGGAACCTCAGATTAGTTTTTGAAAAATTACGCCAATACAACTTAAAATTAAACCCAGAAAAATGTTTCTTCTTTAAACAAGACGTGACGTATTTGGGACATAAAATTACAGACAAAGGCATTTTGCCTGACGATTCAAAATATGACATAATAAAAAAATATCCAATACCCAAAAACGCCGATGAAGTAAGGCGCTATGTAGCTTTTTGTAATTACTATCAAAAATTTAAAGAAAATTTTTCAGAAATTACCCTACCACTAAATAAGTTACTGAGAAACAACACACCATTCAAATGGTCAGATGAATGCCACATATCATTCGAAACTTTGAAAGCGAAGCTTCTAAACCCCCAAATTCTTCAATACCCAGATTTCCAAAAAGAATTCATATTGACAACGGATGCATCATCAACAGCTTGTGGCGCTGTTCTTTCACAAAACTATAACGAAATTGACCTTCCAATAGCATTTGCCAGTAGAACCTTCACGAAGGAGGACTGAACAGAGCTATTATTGAAAAAGAATTAGCTGCAATCCATTGGGCTATTGAATATTTTAAACCGTACCTATTAAGACGAAAATTCAGAGTGAAAACAGATCATAGACCCTTAATATATTTATTTGGGATGAAGAACCCATCCCAAAAACTACAAAGGATTCGTCTTGACCTGGAGGAATATGACTTCGAAATAGAGTATGTTAAAGGAAAACAAAATGTAATTGCTGATGCCCTCTCACGCATCAACATTACTTCAGATGAATTAAAAACAATTAATGCCATTACACGAAGCATGACTAAAATTAAAACATCTGATGACGACAAGGTAAACATCTTGCAGCCTGATCAACTCAGGATGTTTAACGCTCTTTCATTTGAAGAAGTTATACAACTTCCGAAATTAGAATTTAATACAGCTAACAAACATAACAGCATACTGTGTACACCAAAAATCAAAAATAAAAAAGGCACAAAGGACCTCTTGTTAGTAAGTGGAATTCATTTGATGGCAGAGGATAAAGATGCATTATTGCACTTGTTCCAAAATATAGAAAAATGTGCAACCAAGTTAAACTTAGACCAGCTAGCACTACCTACTGAAAATGAAATTTTTGATTTTATTTCCGCGGAAGAATTAAAAAGAGTAGCAAATAAATCCATGAAATACATTGAAATATTGTTATATGAGAAACCAAAAATTATAAAAGATCCAAGAATGGCCTCTGAGATTCTCGAGAAAACTCATAACAGCCCTACCGGAGGTCATATTGGTCAAACTAAAATGTATACCAAATTACGAAGAGAGTTTTATTGGAAAAATTTTAAAGAATCAATCAAAAACTTTGTAAACAATTGCATAAATTGTAAACTTAATAAACATCAAAAACACACTCAAGAAAAATTTATAAAAACAACAACCCCCTGCAAACCATTTGAAATTATTTCAATTGATACTGTTGGACCATTTCAAAAAACCAATCATAACAATAGATACGCAGTTACCATACAATGTGATTTTTCAAAATACGTTTCAGTTATTCCGATTATAAACAAAGAAGCCTCAACCGTTGCCAGAGCTATTGTAGAAGAATTCATGCTAACATATGGAACAAATATATCAGCAGTTAGAACAGGTATGGGAACGGAATACAGGAATGAATTATTCAAAAACATAGCACAGTTATTAAAATTTGATCATAAATTTTCTACACCTTATCATCCACAGACAATCGGTGCATTGGAGAGAAATTACAAGTGTCTCAATGAGTACTTGCGAATTTTCACCAATGAACATATAAATGACTGGGATGAATGGGTCAACTATTACACATTCGCATATAATACTACACCAAATTTAGATCATGGATATACTCCTTTTGAACTTGTCTTTGGCAGAACAGAAAAAATACAAAACCAATTCCTTACAGAGAAGGTACAACCAATATATAACTACGACGATTTTGTAAAAGAACTACAACATAGATTACACACGGCACATAAAAGAACCAGAAAATATATAGAGATTACCAAGCAAAAAACCATCAAAAACCAAAACAAATTCAATCCCATCGAACTAAAACTAGGAGATCAGATAGCAATAGTTAACGAAAACAGGAAAAAGTTAGATCAAATATACAATGGTCCATATACGGTTGTTGAAATTTCAAATCCTAATGTTAAAATAACAAATTCTCAAGGAACAACTCAAATTATACACAAAAACAGATTAACTAAATTATAAAAGAGTTTTAGGGCAATGGTCTGAGAGTCAAAATGTTAACACCATTCTCCCAAAAGGGGGGAGGTGTGGGGCACAGTCAAAAGACGTGCCCATCTTCAGTTAAGTTAATTCGGTGGTCATAAAAATATATGCTGACGCGAACGATGAACCAACATCTAGATTCCTCGCATTTGCGATAGGCAACGATCGGACCACAATTATTTTGTCACGCTGACCCCAGCATATGTGCTCCAGAACTCTTCACCCATTACTTCTAGGCAAAACCATTAATGTAGCACATACCGGTGCAACACTTTTAGGCCTATTTAAGGAATCCAGATCCATTGAATAAAAAGGTTCAATTTGGGTCTTCGAACAAAACAAGTCTTTTAATCAATGATTAAATATCACCTTCATCGGTCTAGTAGACCACGCCCAATGCCATCCAAATTGACCAAACGCTGCTACACGGTGCTGGCAAATCTACCAATTTGCCCCGGATAGAATTTCTCAAATTCACAGGATCTCCAACCGAATGGTTGTCATTCAAAGGCCGGTTCGAAAAACGAACCGCAACAATAACGGAAGATGCAGAAAAATACATTTTCCTGCAAAAAGGGCTGGAAAGTTTTGAGCCCGCGTACAATGCCTGCAAGGCATTTGAAGATTCCGGTCTCACATTCGCTGACGCATGGAAGAAACTGGAAGAGCGGTTCTACAAAAAGAGAATTGCATTCGAAGGACATTTTAACGAAGTCCTAAAATTCAAGCGACCACAGAAGCAAAACGCCAAGGCGCTTCTAAACATTGTGGATGCCGTCGACACAGTGGTAACGTCGGGACTGCAAATAGCGGGAGAACCAGCTAACAGCATGGATTGCATAGCTAATGGTCTCCTCGTGTGCCTCGTCAAGGATCGAATTGACGAGCATACGCTCACCAGGCTAGAAGATAAACTAGACCTGCAGACCATATACAACTGGGACGATTTCAAAAAGGAAGTTGAGCGAATAGCCAATCAACTGTGCTGTAACCTCGCTTCCGAACACCCCAAGCTTCCATACAGCAAGGTAGTAGTAGTAGCAGCTAATCCGACACACAAACCCACGAAGCCCAAATCAGAAGCCAAATGCACCATGTGCGGAAATACTAGTCACACCATTTACAGGTGTGACGTTTTTCTAGATAAGCCGGTCCCTTCGCGACTAGAAATGGTTAGGCAGACCCAGCACTGTGTAGCATACCATTTGGATCCATAACCCAATATAAAACCCATGTTGTAAAATAACACACACCAACCATCCTAGCACCAAAGCAATGACCAGGCAATTATGCAATCACAAACGGCACATATGGAAGTCATTAACCACCGAGGTGCATCGTTCTATCGGCTCACCTTACCTCCCTCGGTGAGGTCCGGAACTGGTTGCAGGCAACTCGGAGGAGTCAAATAACAAGCCAAGCCAAAGTGATCGCGACAAATAACCGATATTGCTTAGCATGCAAAGATGAACTTCGTCTCACCTATGCAACAAATTACTCTTTCTATCATACACACTTTAGCAAACTGTTCCAGACCTCGAAAATGTATAAAAACCTTTGAACTGCAATAAACGTGTCGATTCTGATACATTAGCTCGACCCAATTGGACGTGTCCAAATTTGGCCATCGACCACTAATTGAAGAACCCTTAAGCGACCCAACTGGCAGACGTCAGGATGGCTATCGTTTAGTAAGTAAAGTCAAGTTCGTCGCGATTCAATTAAAAACAGCGAGGTTCGCAAAACCACGTTGTACCGCGGCGTACCAGTGATCGCGGCGTACTAGTGATAAGTAACCTAAATGGCGACCGGACTAGTGAACCTGTAAAAAGTATTCACGCTTGAAAATGTGAAAAGGCGAAAATAAAGATGAACTCAGAAGAAAGCAAACAGTTTTGGAGTGAAATTGATGCGCAAGCGCGTCAAGATTATAAAAAATGCGTAGAAAGTACAGAAAAACACAGAATTGGGCAATGTGCAGATAACGGATGCTGCAACTGGCTGGTGAACTATTGGCGAAGAAATTACCCGAAATTACAAATTACAAAAAGTGGAGATGTATATTTCGGTGATGAAGTTAAATATTATCAAAAAAGTAAATGAAAAGACTACAAACAAAAATCATGTCAACAATAAGTGAACTGAAATCTACCCTCAGAAAATTTGGTGAAGAAAGTGATCAACAAAATATGAGAATAAAAGTAAACAAGACTGTAGAACAACTCCTTGAAAAATTAGAAGAAGAGCTATATATTAAAGTGTTAGACTATGGAACAAATGAAGCAACCATTAATATAAAGTCAAGTACAAAATGGTTTGTGTTATCAAGAACAATTAATGCACGACGAAACGAACTTCTGCAGTGGGCAACATTATTTTTGCCAACAATAGTAAAAACTCATCATGATGCGATTTAGTGTAGAATTGGTGGACAAATAATTGGATTCGTGTTTTAAAAGTGTTCTAGAAAAGTAAAATGAATAATGAAGTCACAACACTAGCCCCACCAAGGGTGCCGGAAGAAATTATCAAAATTGTGAATACTAACGTACAGTAAACAGCTCACTTAGAAAGATCAGCTGACGCAACGACGAAACTGGTGTATATTGGAACTGCAGTTTTAGTGCTTGTGTTTCTATACGTTATTTATCATATCATCATCAAGCTCGAACGACTGCAAACCCAGGAAGCTATAAAGCGAGCAGTTTCGCTTGCCTCCGTAACAGCAATCAAGTACGAGCAATGACATTTCAAGTGCGACGCAGTGACAGTGAAATCAACATGAGAATCAACGGTCCATCCTTGCTGCTAAAATACATGTACAACTGGCTGTGCGAGGAACTGCGAGACTGGAAGGAAAATATACAGATGGCGAGGAACGCAATACGGTGACGTAAACGGCATTGAAGTGAGTTCGTTCCATACGGAATTATTTTCAATACATTTTTATATTATATTTTGATTCTAATTTATTTGATATGAAAACACACGAAAATAGAAATATCATCAATGAAGGTATCAAACATTTGAATATCCTGAGAAATCTTAACAAAGCTCCGAACAGAAAATACCGAAAAATTACTTTAGAGCAAGAATTAGGTAACGCAAAATTAACTTATGGTAAAGTTACGGACGCATTAGCTATAATTGAAACCGAGATCAAAGAATCAGAATTGTTTTTTTAACAAATGCTATTAGACAAGTTTATAGCAACGTACACATATTAATATTATCTTAACATGAAAGGGCTGTAATTCATAAACTAAGCCTGTTCACATTATCATACGCAATTCTCTTTATTAATAAATTGTTAAACAAGATAAAATCAAAAATGGCAAAAGTAAACATTAAAACTGGTGCCACACTAATCAATATGTATGACGGTAACCCGAAGAATCTTGACGCATTTCTAGATTCCGTTGCACTATTCGTCGATATAGTTAATAACGAAAACGCGGCTGCTTCACAGGCTGCCAAAGACGCAGCAAACGCCACCACTCTTAGATTTATCAAAACGCGACTTACAGAAACCGCTAGACAATCAATACCTGAAAACGCAAATCTTGATCAGTTAATTGATGCATTGAAGACAAATTGCTCATCAAAAACCACCGCTGAGAATGTTTTAGCGAAACTTAAAAATACAAAACAAACGTCTTCCACAGAGGATTTCTGTACTGAAGTGGAAAAGCTCACACAAGAGCTGAAGTCCATCTACATACGAAACAGAATACCGGGTGATATAGCGTTACAAATGGCCACCAAGTGCGGGGTCGACGCATTAATTGCTGGGACGAAAAATTCAGAAACTAAAACAATACTGCGCGCTGCAACATTTACCAGGCTGAACGATGCTATCCAAAAACTACAAGATAATGACGCGGTACAAAAACCTCAAGAAGATAAACATAAAAACGCAAATGCCATGCAAGCTCAGGTTTTCATGGCCAACAGTGTAGTAGCATTACTACATTTCTCATAATTCAGTACTGTACCCATGACCCACACATGGTAAACATTTTCATTAAAGATATCCTATTTTAATTGCTTTCCTAAATTTACGACGACCTCACAGTCAGTACCAAAATATGCATAAACAACTGCGACCTCCCAGTCAGCAGTTAAACTGTCCTCAATTCCTTGTTTTGAAACCTTCGTAACTGTTGCCACATGTGCGGTACATGGTCATGCAATGTTTTACAAACGCACTCACTTCGCTCGTGCAGCATACCCATAGAACTTTCTCCTTTTACTTTCATTTCAATAAACTTCATTCAAGATTCTGAGTTCAGAGTGTCAAGTCACATGACTACAACTATCCGAAGTCCGAAGATGCCAAATGGCAGACCGTGACAGTTTGAACAGAACCAAGACACAGTGAATCAAGCCTAAAAGTATCAAAGTGAAGGAAGATTTCTAAGTGTTCAAAAACAAAAAGACTTGGTGGAATTGCAAAGTTGTCACGATGGGATGGTTTAACGCGGATAATCATATCGTGAACCAGATTGATCTCGCTACTATAGAAATGAGGATAGCCGTCGGCGCTATCGTAACCGTAGTGATATTGATGATTGTGTACCTCGTACTCCGAGTGTACAACAAATACCAGAAGAAGGGCATGCAAAACACAATACGTCGCGAAATCCAACTGAACAATGTGCGAAGCGATAAAGTGTAAAACAACAACAAACAAAAAAAAATAACAGTAAAACATTTTGTGTGACCGTGAATTTAAATCAGCGTGGAACCAAGGTGCGATAAACATTTAATTTCGACAACAAACGAGCTTGAACCAAGGTGCGACACACAGTAAAATGAGACGAAGCATAATTTCGTCAATAATCGAACATGAACCAAGGTGTGAACGAGACGAAAAGTAATTGCAGCAGTGATTGAACGAGAACCAGGGCGCAATAAACAAGACGAAACGCAATTTCGGGAACAGATGAACCAACCAACCAACGGGCAACAGCGGCAATCGAGAGCAGCAATATGTGGGATACGAATCGCATACCGCGAGAGGTCTCAAAAACAGATAAGTACAAAAAGTTAGTTAACTAAGTGATGACTTTCGATAAATTAGTGAACAATCTTGATCAGTTAACACGAATAGAACAGAATCTTAGGAAATCTATTAATAAAAGTATAACAGTAGATACATTACAGACAAATTTAGAAAAAGCTTTTTGGTTGTTTAATGAGATAGAAACCGAATTAATAGAAAACCAAGATAAAATCCCTGATAAGCAATTTTTTATTTATATCAAAAAAGCAAGAACTTCCATTGACTATATTAAACAAGTAACACATAGCAAAATAGTAATTCAACCGAAACCAATTATAAACCCAATTTCCGAAATCATGCCTTTCGACGCGAGACTTGCCTCGTCAATCTTATTGCCATTCGACGGTGATTGTGAGAAGCTGTCTGCTTTCAAAGACAGTGTATTTTTTTTAAAAACAACTCAAGCTGCCGACCTCCCAACGTTAAAGTTATTCATATCTACGAGAATATCTGGAAAAGCGCGAGATGCATTGCCGAACGATATTACTGGAAAATCAATTGAAGAAATTGTTGACATAATTAGCCAGCACTGTGAAAGCAAGGTAACTTCAGACCAAGTGATCGCTAAACTGAAAGGTGTTAAAAAGGGTTCTCCAAAACAACAATTTTGCGAACAAATTGAATCACTTTGCAATCAGTTGACTAGAATATATGTCAAAGAGGGCATCCCACAGGCGACCGCAAAGAAAATAGCCACAAAATCAGGTATCGAGGCGCTGGTAAAAACTGTTCCAACTGAAAATGCGAAAATTGTACTCCAAGCTGGCTCATTCTCAAGTATTGAGCAAGCCATTCAGAAATTTAATGAATTACCCGATAACTCCGAGAACAATGAACTTAACCGTATCTTCAGCGTAAACGCGAACCAAACAAGATATCAAAATAGAAATCAACATAGAGGTAATGGAAGATACGCCCCACGCGATGCGGGAAATAGCAATTTTTACCCCCGTGGAACACCGTCTTACAATCAGCGGTTTAACTTTAACAAAACCCCACCGCGTTTCCAAAGGCAATTCTTCCCTAACGGTAATTATCGTGGAGGGCGACCAAACAGCCGTGGTCACCCACACCAGGGACAGCGCGAGTTAGCAACGGAGCTACCCGGTTGGCGTTAACCAAAAATGCTGACGACCCAGCTGCAGCGAGTCGGTAACGGAGCCGCCAGAATGGGTGCAGTGGAGATTGCTGACGACGGCATCGGGGCGGATGTAACCATCGGTCATCGACGCGATCCAGCTGTTTCGATATGCGACGACGAAAAGTGCTAGTGCAGGCAAATGAAGTGTAGTTAATAGATAGATTGTAATAAAAGTTTAGTTCGATTTCGGCTCTAGGGTAGTTAAGTAGCTTTTTTTAAAAAGAAACTTCCATCCGTGAAAATTTAACTGGAGGCTCCGGCGAGATCCTCCATATCGGGAACAGTATAAGTGATATAAGTGAAATGTAAAAATCTTTGAAAAATTCTTCTAAGTGGTTCCAAGAGCCACACCTTCAATATATCACAAAGCGACCCGCAGGACACCGTGGATCACCCGATCGGCGTGCCAGGACCCCAGTAGCGCTCCAGCAAAAAGGACAATCCAAACTCGCCTGCCTGCGGATCCCCCGAGTGTGAGGACGACAGCCACCAAAAGACCAACGATCCAATGTTGGCCGGACTCAGGACACGGTCCTTTATGTAAGTTTTTCCATTTTTTATTATAAACCGACTAAAGGAGTATTTTTTTTTAATAAGAGAAAGTGCAATTTATTGATGAAATCAAATCGAATTATCGAATAGTGATTATTCTTATAAGTGCAATCAATTTTTAAATCTGAGTGAATACAGTGAATCAAACGATACAGTAGATTTAGCTTTTAGTGTCTCATAGTTTTGCTACATTAGAATCAAACAATAATGGCTAATCCAAACGCCGCTATCAATGGAGAGCCGGTTAACCCACCGCTAACCATGCAGCAATTTATTGAGTTAGGGAAGTTACCAGATTTTCTGCGTGACCTACAACCCTTTGACGGTCGACCAACCGAATTAATTAATTGGTTAGCCGACGTTCAAGGTGTAATCGATATGTATCGTGAACACGGTGCAACCGATGCTCAACTTGAGCTTATCGGACGTTCTGTTCGAAGAAAAATTAAAGGCGAAGCCGCCGACATTCTTAATGCAAATAATATCATGCACAATTGGAACAATATCAAAAGTACACTTTTGCTGTACTATAAAGATAAAAGGGATTTGAAAACCCTAGATTTTGAGTTAACGTCCATCAAAAAAGCACCTAATGAAAGCTTAGGGAGTTATTATTCTCGTGTTAATGAGCTACTATCGTCAATTATCGCTCAAATTCAGACAGAACCAAAATTTTTCCTACATGCAAATTCACACATTGATTACTTTCGAGAAAAGGCAATTGATTCTTTTATTAGGGGGCTAGAAAAACCCTTATGCCAACTTCTGAAAACTTTATCTCCAAAGACACTAAACCATGCCTATCAGTTTTGCCTGGAATATTTCAACATGGACACCCGATCGGCTCCATATCGAAATGAACATGCATCTAATATCCCAAATCCAATGGATTTAGGAACACCTCCCAGATTGCCACCTAAAAAACAACCATTACAACCTTTTACTAGAAGTTTTCAACAACCATTTGTGCCTATGCAACCGTTTCAATGGCCTAAATTCAATTATGGACCCCAAGTTCCACAATTTCCACCAAGACCTTTCATGCCAAACCAACAATTTCAACAAAACAGTAGAGCATTTCCTAAACCGGAACCGATGGAAGTGGATCCAAGTATCAGGTCAAGGAACATAAATTACGGTAATAGACCTCCCATGGGAGTCAAAAGACCACATCCGTTCCCATTTAATCAACCACAGCATTTTAAACGAGTGGCTCACCCGCTCGAATATAGTTATGCATATCCTGGTTACCCAGAATGTGATTCAGGATACGAAGATTTTTATTACCATTATTATCAATCGCAATTTGAACCACAAGAGCACGAAGAACAACCACAGCCCGACATTCATCGTGATGATGTACCAACAGCTGAAGAGGGCCCCGTCAATCAAGAAGATCCGCAACCATCCTCATCATCTCAGACTAATTTTTTAGAATGGAATCCGAGTTGGTAATTCCAACTCTTCCGTTTATCTATTTAAAAACAAATATTGGCGAGTTTCCATTTCTTGTAGATACTGGAGCGAATGTTAACATGATTGAACCCAAATTAGCCTACAGTTACAAGATTTCGAAACCGTACGACTTCAAAGCTGACAATATATCCAGTGCGAATGGTAATTTTAACGCCTCATCTGCTATCGACATTAACTTCTTTTACCCTAAAATCAACCACAGTGCTCAATTTTTGCTTCGCCAATTTCATCCATTTTTTAAAGGAATAATTGGTACAGGTATTCTACAATGTTTGAATGCAGTAATTGATTTAGAAAATAACGTTTTACATTTAAGAAAAGGTAAAGAAACCTTAAGTATGCCACTTTCAAGATATAATCCCGCAACTCCAACATCAAACAACTTATTCAGAATTTCTCATTTGTCAACTGACGAAAGAGATAAGCTTCAAAAAATATTAGATTCTCACAAAGAAGTATTTCATCAACCCAACACCAAACTTACTTGTGGTACCACTGTGGAATGTTCAATAAATACCCCTGATGATGTACCAATCCATCAAAAGGTATATCCTTATCCTGCAGCCTATACAGAAGAAGTTAGGAAACAAGTTGATAAACTTTTAGCCGACGGTATAATCAGACCCTCAAGATCGGCTTGGACTTCACCGGTATGGATAGTGCCAAAAAAGGCAGATGCATCTGGCGAGAAAAAGTTTAGAATGGTCATAGATTACAGGAAGTTGAATGAAAAGACAATTTCCGATCGATATCCAATGCCCGAAATTGGTTATGTAATTGATCAATTGAAAGGACAGAAATATTTTTCCACATTAGACCTTGCGTCTGGCTTTCATCAAATACGGATGAAAGCAAGCGATATTGAAAAAACGGCATTCTCTATACATAATGGCAAGTATGAATTTACAAGAATGCCATTTGGATTAAAAAACGCGCCTGCAACTTTTCAGAGGGCGATTGATGATGTTCTTAGAGAACACATAGGGAAGATCTGCTACGTGTATATAGACGACGTGATAGTTTTCGGTAAAGACCTTGTAGAGCATTTGAAAAATTTGGACACTATCTTCAGAACACTGAACGCTGCTGGATTAAAGATCCAGTTAGATAAATCAGAATTTCTTCATCAAGACGTTGAATTCTTAGGCTACATTATAAGCTCAGAAGGAATTAAACCAAATCAAAAGAAAATTGAAGCCATCAATCAGTTTCCAGAACCTAAGAATCTAAAGGAACTTCGAGGGTTTTTAGGAATGATGGGCTATTATCGAAGATTTGTCAAAGATTTTGCAAAGATTGCAAAACCCCTGACGAACCTTCTAAGGGGGGAGAGAAGCCCTGCCTCTAACAAGAGAATAAGTTTGAATGATAAAGAAAAACAATGATTCCAGAAAATGAAAAGCTTACTTTCATCTTCCGATATACTCATATACCCAGATTTTAATAAACCTTTTATCTTATTATCGCAATTGGTGCAGTCCTGTCTCAAGGAGAGTTGGGAAAAGATAAACCGATACACTTTGCGTCTAGAACCCTTTCAAAAACGGAAGAAGGTTGTTCAGTACCCGAAAAAGAAATGCTTGCGATTTACTGGGCACTTCAAACATTTAGAAACTATTTGTATGGAGCAAAGTTTAAAATATTTACGGATCACCAGCCTCTTACATTCGCATTGTCTCCTAAAAATACGAACGCTAAACTTAAGAGATGGAAAGCGTACCTTGAAGAGCATGATTATGAAATCATTTATAAGCCGGGGAAATCGAATGTAGTTGCTGATGCTTTAAGTAGAATTGTCTGCTCCATGACAGGAACCCAACACTCTGCAGACAACAGCGACGATTTTTATATCGAATCCACTGAAGCACCTATCAATGCCTTTAAACACCAAGTAATTTTGCAGGAAGGTCCGGACAAAGTAACAATAACCAATCCATTCTCTAGCTACACTAGAATAAACATTTCTACTCTTAATACTAATGACGACTACCTTTTGCAGGTTCTTAAAAATCATTTTGATTTATCGAAGGTTAACGGATTATTAACAACAGAACACTTGATGGGTAAAATCCAAGAAATTTACAAAAAACATTTTGGCTCCAAGAGAATGTTAAAAATCCGCTTTTGCCAAACGATGCTTCAAGATGTACCACAAGAGGATGAACAGTGGAATATCATCCGACGAGAACATTACAGAGCTCATCGTGGAGCTGAAGAAAACAAGTTACAACTATTGAGGAGGTTTTACTTCCCAAAACTCTCTCAAAAGTTGAAAGACTTTATGACAAATTGCCAAATTTGCCACGAAAGTAAATACAATCGAAACCCTATCAAATATCCTATCCAGGCCACTCCAATCCCAAATGCCCCTTTCAAGATTGCCCATATCGATATCCTTTTCCTTGAGAATCACCACTTCCTAACCTATATCGACAAATTTTCCAAATTTGCCCAAATTAAAAGTATTGATTCTAGAGCTGCTGTCGATATAGTTCCCGCAATTAAAGAGATCCTTTTGAAGTACAATACACCAGAAATATTAGTAATGGACGGAGAAAAATCCTTCATGACTGGAGATTTGGTAAACTTTTACAACACCCATCATATTCAACCATATATTACCGCAACCGGACGAAGCGAGATGAATGGTGTTGTGGAGCGTTTCCACTCCACAATTCTAGAAATTTATAGAATGACAAAAGCAGAGAATCCAGGGAAACCTGTTAATGAAATGCTCCTTTTGTCATTGAATAAATACAATTCCTCAATCCATAGTACCACTAAACATACTCCTCTCGAAATTATCCTTCCTTCTCCCAGAACTCCAGAAATAATAGAAAAAGTTTTCAAGAACATTAAGGAAAAACAGAAAAAGGATTTGAAATATCATAATAAATCAAAAAAAAACGATTGAACTGGAATGCAATCAGGAAGTGTATGAAAATGCTAGACAGAGGATGAACCATAAACCGCGATTTAAGAAAAATAAAATCAAACACGTTAATAACAGTACGGTTACTATGGATGATGGAAGAAAAGTTCACAAAAATGATGTCAAGGTCAGGAAAATCTAACATCTGTCTTTCTTCATTTCACTTTTCAGAGTTTTTATAAGCTTAAGTATAGTAATAGGTAGTAAAATAGACGTTAACAGAATTGATCATTTGCCGATTGTTATTTTTCATTCAGGTTCAGCAAGAATTCAATTATCATCCCATTATTATATCCATCATTTCAATATTACTTCATTAACTAATCATGTAGAAGGTCTTAGAAGTCAATTCGAACAGCTAAAATTTAATCAATTCACGAAGCTTATCCTCCAAAAGTTTGACGAGATTCATCAAACACTTAAAAATTTAGCTCCATCAAAAAGAAACAAGAGATGGGATAGTTTAGGAGCGGGATGGAAATTTATTGCCGGTAGCCCAGACGCGAACGATTTAAAAATTATAAACTCCTCAATCAACGAACTTGTTAATAATAATAATCAGCAGATCAGAATAAACAGAGCCCTAAATTTGCAAATGAAAGAATTGGTTTACAAAACAAAGGATGCAATAGACCTCTCAAATTCAAAATCATTGGAAATCTATTCGATTAATATTTTCCAAAATAGGAATTTTAAACGAAAAAATACTAAGTCAAGATGAAGTAGAAGTTTTGTATCAAGATTTATCTAAACAGAATATTACACTTCATAACGTCTTGGAAGCACTGAGCCTTGCAGATACAACGATCGCAACCAACACCAAGGAATTGACCCTTTTAATAAAGACACCCATCTTAGATAAAAGGATTTTCAACAAGATTCACGTCTTCCCTGTAACATCCAATCATAAACAAATTCATTTGGCGAAAAGGTATTATTTGAATCATGATACCGGTAACTACATTGTAAATTCACTGGAATCAACCATTTACAAAATTAATGAAACGGAATTCGACAACTCCAAATGCGTACCAAATCTTCTCTCTGGACAGCAAGCTAGCTGCAACTATACCATGAACCCACCTGATGAGGAAGTCATTATTATAAACGATGGAAACATTATCCTGAACACAATCCAAAACATTTCTCTTACATCAAATTGTGGAATTAGTAATCGTACTTTAACTGGAACGTTTTTGCTATCATTTCACGATTGCGAAGTAACCATCAACAATACCAGCTATTCAAACACGGTTCAGAATATGGCAGGAAGCCCAATACAGCTACCTTTAGATGGAATTTCAATACAGAAGCAGTTTACAATAGCAAACCTGAGTTTGGAACATTTGCATAACCTGCATCTGGAGATGAGAAAGGAGATGGAGTATATCCGATTGAACAACACCAGCTTCAGCATCAAGTGGCCCTCTTGGCCCGCCTTTGGGGGAATCATCTCGTTCCCCTGCATGATAATCGTAATTGCGATTCTTTTCAAAGTTTTCTCCCACAGGTCAGCCACTATAAAGATACAGGCATCTAATGACATAGCTACTCAGGAATCAGTGGTGGACATTCAACCCAGGATCAAGCCTTTGAGTCTAATGGACGTGATTCGCACGGAACCTCATCTCTCAGGAAGGGACGAGTTAGCAACGGAGCTACCCGGTTGGCGTTAACCAAAAATGCTGACGACCCAGCTGCAGCGAGTCGGTAACGGAGCCGCCAGAATGGGTGCAGTGGAGATTGCTGACGACTGCATCGGGGCGGATGTAACCATCGGTCATCGACGCGATCCAGCTGTTTCGATATGCGACGACGAAAAGTGCTAGTGCAGGCAAATGAAGTGTAGTTAATAGATAGATTGTAATAAAAGTTTAGTTCGATTTCGGCTCTAGGGTAGTTAAGTAGCTTTTTTTAAAAAGAAACTTCCATCCGTGAAAATTTAACTCGCGTAAACAGAATTTATTTCGCTGACTCACAAACAGCCGCGCCAACACCGAGCATGCATAATAACTTCACTCCGTACATGCAAAACCCTAACCAACCGCACTGGAATATGACCCCTCAGGTACATCAACCTACGACAGCTACGCCACCACAAAACGAAATTTTTTTAGGAACGGTGGATCAATTTTCTCAATTAATGTAGCAGCTTCAAACTTTGTCAACCTTTCGATAAGCACTTTCGATAAACCCTGTTCGTTTTTAGTAGACTCTGGAGCAGATGTTTCATTGCTAAAACAAAAATTTCTAAAGCAATCGACCTCGGTGAACCCAAGCAAAAGCTGTATATTACGTGGGATAACTTTTACTTTCATTTCAATAAACTTCATTCAAGATTCTGAGTTCAAAGTGTCAAGTCACATGACTACAACTATCCGAAGTCCGAAGATGCCAAACCTGCAACATTGTCTCGGCTTATGGATCAAGTCCTAGGGCACGGTGAACTGGAACCAAGAGTTCTTGTATATTTAGATGACATTGTCATCGTCAGCGAGACATTCCAAGAACATGTTGAACTACTAAAGGAAGTTGCACGTCGCCTACTCGCGGCAAACCTCGCTATAAATTTGGCGTCGAAGAACTGCCATTTTTGGGTTATTTACTATCCACTCAAAGTTTACGACCGAACACCGAAAAAGTTAAAGCCGTGATAGAATATGAGCGTCCAACAACGGTAACGAAGTTACGCAGATTTTTGGGAATGTGTAATTATTAGCGAAGGTTTATACAAGACTTCAGCGAAGCTACGGCACCCCTGACAGATCTACTTAAAACTAAGAGCAATGTTTTAGAATGAGCGAGCAGAAGAAGCTTTCTGTAACATAAAAGAAAAGCTCATCTCCGCTCCCATTCTCATGAGTCCGGACTTCCGGAGTTTAACTTGCAAAAATAGCGTTGAGAACATTCAAGCCAATTGTAACAAATATATAAAATGTCTGTTGTATCCACTTATTAGCATTAGAAATTCGTAGGTGGTACAGTCCTAGACCGTTGTTGTATGAGGGTTGCCTCCTTCCCGTCCGTTACCAAAGCCAGAGATTTGGGACTAATCCCTGCTTCTTAGACAAAAATGACACATTCTCCAACAGTAGAGGGCTGTCCTGGCCACGTCCTTGCAAATGCTGGGGAACGGGGAGGAATGGTTAAGTGAACACCTACTTTAAAAAGACGCAGAGAACTCTACGACCTCTCATAGGTGTTACGGGATATTGCGGAATGTTAATGAGAAGGGTAAAGCCATAGGATACGTCCGGTAGACGTTCTAGCGAACAAGTGAATAATACTGGCACATTGGCAGCATATAGAAACAAACTCACCGAATTCTTTTTTCGAATTCGCTCAGCAAATCATCCCTCGTTTCTCACAAGCATACTGATGACGCGTGGGAGACTGCTTGTTTCTAACTGCCGCAAAGCATTGGCGACTCCACCATGCTCTCGCTGCTATGCAATCAAAACGCGAAAAACGAATCAATTTACCACGTACAACGCGACACGAAATAAACTATTTTCTCTTCTACGGAAGCAGTTTCCAACAAATTAAAAAAAAAAACATTTGAATTGTTCCACTGCCAAAATAACACTCGCGAGTGTCCGGCCGAAGCACCAGCGGAATTCTGTTGTATCCACTTATTAACACGGCCACATTGTATGCCGTACCAATATGGACTAGTTGTTAAGAATTCTCCGCCTAAGATTCAAAATAAAATTTTGAAAATGATTCTGAAGCTCCCTCTCTGATATAGTACTAATGACATAGGTACATAGAATATAGGGTTTCAACATTACATTGGAACAAGTGTCGAATCAAATTATTAATTTTAGACAAAAATCGTTGGTGAAATGGTAATATGTTGTTAACAAAATGTTAATAAGCGCTTAATTTAATTTTACCTAATTAGGATGATAGTGTTTTCTAACACATAACTAAATATAAGAAATGAATGTTTGGAATGATACCAATAAAGAAATAAACAACGGGAAACATTTTTTTCATCGAACTTTAAACGCGAGTGGTCACTCTGTAAAGAGTGAAATAATGGGACAATTCGAATTCAAATTTTTCAGATCAATTTGTTTTTGGCATCTCTTGTGTTACTGCTGCAAACCAATATCGTTCATCATATGCTAGTGCTAGTCTCTCAAGTACTCGAGGCGCGAGTACGTACCCGATCCAATATCTACATCAAAATTACGCATTGTTGTGTTTCTGATAAAGAGCTAGCTTTTTACAATATCCTTACACAGAACATACATAAAACCTAATAAATGCATTAGAAGTAAAAATATCGGAGAATACACGGCACCCCCCCCCCCCCCCCCCCCCCCCCTTAAAAACACAACGCGTATCTGTACTCAACCTCCCATACCGACTAATTCTGCATTGCTCGAATATGGCCACTTGCTTCCCATCCCTTCCTTATCTATATCCCGCTAGTGTCTACTTACTCTTAATGATCATCACCTTTTTCGCCTTCCGGTGCTTGCTGTGCACTTTGGCTATGTGTCGGTTCAGCGTGTACCCCCGGAGGAACTTCAGGCCACAGTACTCGCACGCCGTCACGGTCAAACCGGGAGCCAGCTCCCCGTGCACCTCGTACATATGGCGCTTCAGGTTGTACGACTTGGTGAACCGCATCTGGCAGGGATCGCAAGCCAGGGAGCACCGGGTGCCACGATCCCACGCGTGAACATTGTCCATGTGCTGCTCGAAGTCGTAGTGGGTGGCGAAACTCTCCTGGCACACCTCGCAATCCGGTGGGGGTTTGTTCGGATCGAGTTTTCCCTTGCGGAATGCAACCCGCGAGGGACGGGACGATTCTATCGCCGAAACGTTGGCTGGTGGTGTCGTCGCGGATGGTGCCGGCAAACCGGCCATCAATCCGGGACTGCTGCCACCGAGGGAAATCTGATTTACCTGTACTGAAATCGAAAGGCTACTCGTTTGAGAGTAAAGAGAAATCTCGGCCGGTGACTGGAAGCTACCGTTGTTGGCCACTACTAGACTAGAATCTGCTGACTGTGACTGTTCCTCCCCATCATCGTCGTCATCCTCATCGTCATCCGGTTCGTCCTTGCAGTCATCAATGACGATCGTTGGGGGTTCCTCCGAATCTTCCTCTTCTTTGATCAACACGTCCGGCTCGATGGGTATCAACTGTTGAGCTGCTTGGGCAGCAGCCGCGGCCAACTGTTGCTGCTCTGCAGCCAAACGTCGTTCCTCCTCCTCAAGTCGTTCCTTCTCCAGTTCCCTTCGCGCTCGGATCATCACATCCTGCCGGAGGCACTCCTCCCGGAACTGGCAGAACAGATCCAACATCTGCAGGCATTTGTCACATATGACCGCACTGGAATCCTGTGTTCGGGTCAGGGTGACCGAGGTCAGAACGTCGATCATGCGGACCAGTTCGTCTTTGGGGTCCTCGTCACCGGGGGGAAACAGCGGGTGAATAACCACCCCCTCTGAGGCGCACAGTCTACAGAAATATTCCAGCGAGCTGGGGGGAAGGGAAGAACAAGAGAAAGATGACGGTCAATCGAAATGAGGAAACTTAAACCGGAATATCCAAACAATTCGAAGGGCTACTCACAATTCGTCATTGTCCATGGCATCTGCAGATAGGTCCGTGTGAGTTGCACCAAATCGTATGTGGAAATTTTCACGTTTTACAGTGCTAATTCAGGATTTTTGTTTCACTGTCTCGCTGACGAGACACTTTTACCAAACACACAATCAGGACGGTCTCTCGTGTTTACAAGCTAATCGGGAACCGAAAAATGTTATGACAGCAGCTGACTGACGGTGCGGCCATAGTAACGCGTCCGCGAACGCGATGCGATCAAAGGATTTCCTGTTGTTGATATTCTGCTTTGCGGGCTCGCACACGCGCACGCATCGCTCGACGCGTTTACTATGGCAGCGCCCTGACGAGACGAGAGAGCGCGACATCGACTCACCTTCCGACAGGGGCACCGATTCTCTCGCGTACGCAGCGTGGTGAAAACGGTGAAAAGGGTGGTGAATTTGGAATAACCGTTCTGGTCAGGCTCATTGAGCTCTCGCCGAGCGGTGTCACGAACACGTGCGCAAATTTGCTGGTTGAAAATACTGCCGTTTGATTTTGCTGGGAACAGCTGATCTTTGTTTATATTTTCCACCAGCACTCTTTAAGTAGTGTTGGTGACATGTAAAGTGTATATACACGAGCGCAGAAACCACTATGGCACGGGACGACTTTTAGCGTAGTCAACATCTCCATGTGTTTACTCATTTTCGGGTAATTTGAATCGCGAGTGCAATCAGAATGCGAAGTTTTGTTTAATGTTTATGATCCATACTCGAGCAAGTGTCGCAATCAAATCACTGATTGCTTGCTTGGAGGCTTGCAGGATGCCTTTTAATGTTTGCTCTCCTTCCAAAACCATCGAAATGTTGAATGTGCTTGAACTTTTTGGCACTTTATTAGCTGATTTAACAATATCAAATACTGATAATCAAACCATAACAAACAATTAAACAAAGCAATGGTCTTTATTTTCACAGTTGTCACAACTGACAGTGGGCGATATTCACTTATAGGCCTTTTCATGTGACAGATCCGTCTATGCATTTGTTTACATCGGTGGAGGGCCGGTGCTAACACGGGCCTGTCATTTTTATAGAAGAACTGTCAAAGTGCTTCCGGATCAGCTGATTTGAGACGTCATGTGAATAGGCCTATCGCCCGGGACATCCTGGCTACGAAGAACACTGTGTATCGATATATGGTTGTCATGGGCTTGGCTTAAACTCAAATGTGGGTGTATTTTGTTTTCCGTGTCCCTTCCGAAATGTCAGATAGGAACAACCCCAGTGTTAAAACTAAAAGCTCTGTGGTGTTTTTGTCGACTAAGCAAACGTCAAACATGATCAAAAGTGTCAAGGTTCATTTATGGACCCAATTTTTAAATTAAAGTTTAAGTATGATATAGCCGTTATTTGAACGGGAAAAATTGCTAAAGTAGTTGCAGTAACATGCTCTTTCGTGTTAGGGCCCATTCACATATTTCATAACGCTGAAGGGGGTGGGTAGGTTGGTTGGTTGGTTTGACTTTATTAACGAGATTTTTAGCCCTAGGCTAGTTCATCTCGGGACCAACGGCTTTACTTCCCTTCCGAAGGAAGTCGTCACTATAACTTTTTACGTCATAAGTGACTATGTCGGGGATGGGATTCGATCCCAGGTCCTCGGCGTGAGAGGCGAGTGTTCTAACCACTACACCAGGTCCGTCCCCAGGGTGGGTAGGTGTCCTCGTGATGTTACGGCTTATACAAAAAAATTAAAATATTCATACAAATAGCGTTACAAGGGAGTGGGTGGGTGTCAAAAATAGCCATTTTTAGCGTTATGAAATTTGTGAATAAATCCTTATTAAATAAAAACAAGATTTAATTAAACGTTTTAGGACCCTATTGCTGAAAGTGCTCCTTCCACCTGACAGCCACCGCCGTTTTATCGGTCAGCAAATTCCCTTCTCGATCATTGCACATGGCGGGCACTGGTACGGTATTGTGCCGCGCACCATTGACCGTTGCATAGAATCTCCGCATATCATTCCGGTTCATGCTTTCTTGAGCGTCAGCTACCACACTTTGTTCGTGCGGCCTTTTCTTTCTGCGGTGGATTCGATTTTCTTCGGCTCTCGCTGCCCTGTAGCGCTCTCTGTTCTATCGGATACCGGCCACAAGAATACGGCTTCTGGCGACATTCTTCCTGTCTGTCCCTCTCAGGCACTCTTCATCGAACCAGTCGTTTCTCGTCTTCGTCGTTGACCAGTGCCAATCATTTCCCGGGCCGTTATTGTCACAGCTTCGTGGATAGGGTCCCACAGGCTGTCGACGTCTCCAGCAACGTTGAATTCTTCCCAACTGCTCGTCTAGTAGCTGACGGTACTGTGCAGCTACCCCATCAGTCGACAAGCGTTGTATATTGAAGCGCAGCGTTCTGTTTGTTGTGGAACTCTTGGCGCTTGATAACCGCGCCCGAATGTTAGCTACTACGAGATAATGATCCGAGTCGATATTAGGGCCTCGCCAGCACGTGCTCTATTTGGGAGCAGGCATCGCCACTCGGATGTCGCCAGGTGTGATTCGTGATATTCTTTCGTGCGAAGTATGTACTGCTGATTGCTATCCCTCTAGCAGCAGCGAAGGTTACTAGCTGCAGGCTATTATGATTGGTAACGGAATGAAGACTTCCCGTTCCAATGACGGGTCGGAAGATCTTTCCCGATCTGCGCATTTGTAGCCTACTAGCTGCTCAGGGATAGGATCACTACCAGTTACGGTAGTTATGTTAACAGGGTCGCTTATGCTGTCAGGTAGTTACACGCACACAATTACAGCTATGCTCATTCGAAGGGGATCAAAGGGGAAAACAAGAAACTCCGTCCCACTGGAAAGGTGAACCACAGATGTCTCACTAATTCACTGCTCACAAGCCACACTAATCTTCCCTTCAGCAATGTCCAATCAGGGCGAGGCCTGAAACTCCTTTACGAGCACGGAAAATAGGAAACAATTCAAAAAAGATGTAAATTACTCAAATCAAGAATCACGGAGGGAAAAACTAAACCATTAATTTCAATCTCAACTTGAACATTTTGGATTTTATTCTTAATTTATAAATTGGCCTAAAGTGACGTCACTAATCCTAGGAATACTTGCGGTTTTACAATTGTTGTAGGTAACAGTGGCAGTTGGTACGGTACAGGTGGGCAATGGCGGAGGAGGTGGTCATACGGGGTCTTTCGTAATGGCGGGTAACGATTTGGAGGTGGCGGGTTTATCTCTCAGTGGCGTAGCAAACTTCTTGGCGGGCTCTCGGGACTGGTATGAATTTCTGTCCGTTCGGTGGGGGGGGGGTTGATGATCGAAACCAATTGGCGATGTTCGATCCTTCAGTCCAGGGAAGTTCGAAAGCTAGGCCAGCCACTAGCATAAAGCACAAGAAAAAGGCCCACACTTGTTGGACCTACCAAATTAATTAGCACCTTTGAACCACCTGAATAATTGCCCTTCCCTGGTAACATAACCACTGCATTAAAACCGTAATTACCTTTTTCTCTTAGTACTAAATGCGCACTATTGTTTCTTCTATTAATTATGAACAAAAGATTTCTATTCACTGCAAGACAAACAAAGAATTGCATTAACACACAATAGATTTTTGTTTTTTCTTCGACTAACCGTACTATTAACTGTGATACTAGTTTATAAAAGCATTTCAATCCTAGTATTAAGTTTTAACCTATAATGATAACAAAAATTTAAGAAATTTACACCAATAATTTTACAACTCGGACACACACTATAACTTTATGGAACACGTCGCGCACTTCTAATTCCTTGAAAGGACTCGGACAGAAAGACAGATTCTGATTTAGGCCAAGCCATCGAAGGTTAAAATTTTGAGAACCGGACCCGAATATTGCCGAAAATTTGATAAACGGGTCCTCCGTGGGTTACCTTTCATGCCGTTAAACATTATTTCTTGCATGCAAGTTAATTGATTCAAACCGCTACAAACAAACAAGACGGAATGGGTGAGTGACGAACTGACAACATGTGCGGGTGAGTTCTTTAACGAGGACAGGGTCGAACTCTAAACAAGGGAGAACTCACAATTGGATTGTTTAGTGAAGAAAAATTCACAGTTTGTTGCAGCTTGATCGAAAGAGCACATCATTCGAAGTATAATACGATTTTATTGCACTCCAATATCTCAATGTTGATATTATAAATGATTAACAAAAAGTTCAATCCGTTGACCTAATGACGTTTCAATTTACACAATGACAGTTCGCCCCGAAGTAAAATTTGCCGAGGGGTGATTCAAAAGTGATTTCCATACTAATTTCAAACGTGTTTTAAAAATAGTCCCAGGTAACGGAAAAATGTGAAACTTTGGATTCTACTTCAATTTTTAGTGTAGATTCAGAATATGTAAGAAAATTGATACCCCTAAACAAGCCAATTGAAGGATTGGGAATTGCTTGTGGTGGAGCTACAAGTCACATAATGGGACCAACGGTTACACATTTGCGTCGCCGATGACTATCTTGACTTCTTGTTTTGGGCACTCTCCGTAGTTGAAGAACTTGCCCTTCATTCTCAACACACAGATTCGGTCGCTTACCGGTTTCCACCAAATAATTCGCTTCATCTGCTTCCCAATCACTATGAAGCCAACTCCACGTTCTGCTCTGTCGCCACCGGTATAGTAGATGTGGTACTTGAATGAAGTGTAGGCGATGGGGTCCACCGCTCGGAATTCGCGTTATCCGGTTCTCGGCCAGCGTATTTCCTGGATAGCACAGTTCACGAGCCAGGAGCGCAACACGCGCGGGTCTCACGTTTCAAGATCCAACTTTCCAAACGTTGTCCTTTATTCGTTGCCGGGTCTGTTGCCGTAAAATCAATCCGTTTGCTCTACTTTTGCCTTTCTTGGTTGGTGAAGAGTCGTCGATAGGCCACCTAACCAGGGTTGCGCTACCTACATCGTGCTAGAGGGGATGCCTCCTCGGTGCTGACACGATACAGCATTGTCCGCTTGTTCTTAACATGATAACCACGGTCATAGCCATCACAACCATCCACCTTTATCAGGGCTTTCGACCTGTAGCTCTGGTTCTCAATAATTACAAGTTCTTTCGGACATGCTACTATGGTGAGCCGTCATGCGCTAGCGATGTTAAACGTGACACTAAGCGTAAGTTTTATGGGATGAGTAATGTTTTATTAACAATGAAAGCGAAGTAGCCGAAAAATTTGAAATTTTCATGTCATTTTATACCAAAAATGTGATCCTAAATTTTCAGCTTTTGGGGGGGGGGGGGGGGGGGTTGGGTTTTGTGGTTTAACCCTAAACAGATTCCAAAATGTCAGATAATCCTGAACAGAGACAATTATCTCCTTCCAATTTCACCATGAGAAACGTTAGATATTACCTGAGAGAAAGAGAAGACAGCTCACTGACAACTGGCTGGTTTTCTTGGTTTCTTTGATTTATTCTTCTCATGTTTGGGTTGTGCACAATGGTTCGGAGAGCACAAGCTGGGTCAAAACCTGGGAGGAAGAAACCGATACAAAATTTATGTACGTCATAGTGAGCCGAGATTCTGCTGTCACGAACTGTCACTGTGAGCCCAGATCTTGAAGAATGGACAAACTTGATAAAAGCGCATAATTGAACAAAACAAATTTTTGCATTCCAACAAAGTTGACAGCAGTCGGTTGAAAATCAATTCCTGCAACACCCAAAAGCAATGCCACGATAAGTACCTTTTAATTTGATCGAATATAAAGTAATGAAACACGCATCTTTTTACTGTTTTTTCATTAAAATTGAATGCACATAAAACTATGGCCCTTTTCCAAGTTTGTCCAGAAAGATCGAAGGTACACAATAAAAGAAAACTAGCGATTTTTCCCAAGCCTGCCTTGATTGTCGTTGGTGAGCGGGAGTTATCTTGCAATTTGGAAAAAAGTGTTGTGTCATATTTCGTGTGTAGTATCGGTGCCTCCATCCCAGGTCAAAACTATTTTCACATCCCATTTGTTATTAAAAAGAACACAAAATTAAAAAAAAATCAATAGCAATTTGAGTCCAATCGACAATAACTAAATAATCATCGATTTTATATGCGAGAGCACAGGGAAATACTTGAATTTTCAATCATATCCAGTTTTAGTTTGGCCATATTTTGATGGTTTTTCACGCTCTGCCCTTCGAATGTGCGGTTTTCCACTAACAAATGATGACGGGTTCACTTGACTTTTGGGAGCTCGCAGTCTAAGCCAGCTGTCTCCTCTCTCTCAGGATATTACATGAAAATGTTAAAACTGCTTGCAAATACAAAAATTGGCCCGGCGTACAATATTTTGTTTTGCTTATTTGGCCCGCAGCTCAAAAAGGTTGGGCACGCCTGGTGTAGAGCGTACACGTGCAGGGCTTCATGTTTCGGCATAAAAAAGTCCAAATATTACACATAATGTTTCGTATAAAATTGTATGCTATACTTTTCAACAGATAATAAAAGGTATAATTTTTTTATTCGTTATAAATGTATCAAAAAAATAATAAAAAATTAAAACGGAAGAATTGTATCAACAAACTACCGTCCTTCGTCGGCGTTGCCGGTGTCGACGAAAGATCTATTTTTTCCTGTGTCATCATCATTCTATTAGAGTGGTCTACGCGCATTGCGACGCGTTTCGTCTATATCTCTCTCATGCTACCGGAACCGCGGCCGTCCGTTACTTTTTGACGAATTTTGCCTTCGATTCGTCCGCCACCCACGACTGCTTGTGGACGTTGTAAAGATGGCCTAGCAACTGGAAGCGCCGTGGGAATCGCTTATCACACTGATCGCACGGAAAGGGTCGCTCTCCGGTGTGCGTCCGCAGATGTTCCCCGTAAGCAAACTGACTACGGAACTGGCGGCTACAAAAATTACAGTTGATAAGTGGTTTTGGGCGCTCCTTGGCGCGACCCCGAGACCGGATACGATCCTGGTGGGCGAGTAGTAGGTGTTCCTTGAGCTGTTGTAAATTGTTCTGATCGGCTCCGCAGATATAGCATGCATACGAGCGTCGCTCCAGCAGTTCGATTTGGCGACTTTCTTCGTCATCTTCCGCGGCGGCACCGGCTGCATGATCGGCTTGTGGCACTGCGGCCGCTGCAGCTGCAGCGGCGGCGGCGGCAGCAGCTACGGCGGCTGCAGCTGCAACTGGCCCGCCGCTGGCCGCAGCCAAGGCAGCCGCAGCAGCTGCTGCAGCAGCCGAATTAGAGTTCTGCGCCGCTATCGATGTCGGTGGCACTGTTGACGGCGGCGGTGGCGTAGATTCCGGAGGTGCGATATGAGTTCGCATATGGAGCACCAGTTTGGACCGGTTTAGGAAAGGCCGACCGCACAGCAGGCAGGTAAAGTCCATACGGCGGCGTTTGCGAGACTCTGTCGACTCCGAACTGCGCCGCCGCACGCTCGGAATCCTATAGTCAAAGGCACGATCCTCGGAGTCATCCGTATCGTCAGAGTTTTGCTGTGCGGAAATAAAATATGCTGGTTAGACCGGGTATTAAATACTTCGAAGGCAGAGCGTTAACGATAAAACAGAAAATTAATCATAAATTGTTATTAGGATTCTTTTTTTTTTCATTTTCATTTTGCAGAGTTTAAACGTGGGGCAATTGGTGGGGCAGTAAGAGTGCAAGTCAATCCAAGGCCGATGATAGGAGGGATAATGGCTGAATCAAACAAACAACTAGCGGAACGTAAAGGAGAGGCTTCTGGACCCATTAGTAACCGGATCCATCAGGTTTCCGCCAAGAAAGGAGGCGACCAACATCAACTTAGACTCTTAGACACTGTAACGACGGCAGGCACTGGCCGCCATAGTGCAACATGTGAGGTGATCGATGAATCGCGATAGGGAGTACCTCCCGAACAGTGCGCATCGTACCTTCGTGCTGTGCGTACACGAATTCTCTCTGCTCTTGGAAGTTTTTTAAAAACTATCTAAAGCAATAAAACAGTACTTTTCAGTGCTAAAATTAAAAACGGTACTTTTCAGTGCTACTAAAACAGTACTTTTCAGTGCCATTTTTTCTACTATTGATCCCTTTACGATTCATGTTTGGACCCGTGCCTTCGATTTTTCGTTGGACCCGTTGGCGGAAGCTAGCGGTGGTAATCCTTCTTGGAAAAAAAAAACTCTCGAAGATCACGTCTTCTTTCGTTTATTCACTAAACATGGTTGCAACAACAAACAAAAGAAAGGGTGAATCTCTGAATTCACAGCTTCCTACCAAAAAAAATGGGATTTAAAACTGTCACTAAACGTAGCAAGAATGGAAGAAAGGACCTTTCTCCGGAATGCGAACTTTCTTCCAAGGGTGAAATGAATAATGTTGATAATTGCATCGAAATGAGCAATCAGTTCGATGCTCTAGGCAAATTTTCCGAACACCAAATCGAAGCAGCCTCTAGCCCAGGCTCTTTGATTCAAGTGAGGAAGCAAAGAGTGCCGCCTATCGTGGTCAGTTGTTCCGAATTTGGGGGATATAGACAAAAGATCTTGAACTCCAATACGGGAATCAAGGTTTCTTTCCAAATCGCCAAGAAAGGAGACTGTCGCGTTTTGACGGAAACTCTTAAAGATCGCGAACCTCTTCTCAAACATCTTGAAGAGAAGAAGCACATTTTTTTTACTTATGACGACAAAACTGAACGTTTGTTCAACGTCGTCTTGAAAGGTCTCTCAAGTGACTATAAGTAACCTGAAGAAATTAAAAAAATCACTTTAACAAAAAAGAACTAAATAATATTAAAGCTTTAAAAAAAGCAAAACTTATGTTCGATGTCCGTGTGACGTTGGAACATTTCCAGAAACCTGGAGGAAATTACCAGAACCCCACTCAGTGTCGTCGGTGCCAAAAGTGGGGTCATGGTACAAAAATTTCCCGCATGGATGCTAGATGCAAGATTTGCAGAGGTTCTTCTCACGCTAAGAACGTCTGTCCAGTGAAGGAAGATACCACCAAGTTTATATGCTCGAGTTGCGGGGCCAATCATAAGTCAAATTTTTGGGATTGCCCTTTACGCAGGAGAGTCGTTGAGGCTCGTGCCAGGCAGATGAAAGATAATATCCGTTATGATAACGGTCGTTTCCGGAATTTCCCTGGTAGAGTATCGAACAATACTCATTTTTCAGTTAACGATCGCTTGATTAGGAATCATACTCATCAGGAAGATCATAATCATGCTCATTCACAAACTAATTTTAATCCGCCGGGTAGCCGTTCGAATCATTTAATTTCGAATGTGTCTACCCACGGAAAATCATTTGCCGATACCCAGTTTGCCGGTTAATTTGAACTGCTCCCCTATTCGTTCCATGAGTACCCATTCTACTTGTTTCAAATCAAATGGAAAAAAAAACCCTGCCGCCACAGGTAACTCCTACTCCGTTTCTTCGTCTACCGAAAATTCTAATGGGAAATCATCAGATAATGTACCCACTTCAAAAGATATGTCTGCCTCTGATTTTAATTTTCTAACTGAACAATTGTATCTAATGATTGATGCAATGTTCAAAGCCACCACTATGACTGAAGCAGCCCAAGTTGGTGTAAAATTTACTAATCAAATTGTTATTGGATTACGTTTTTCTAATGGATTCAATAAATAATAATTTAAATATTTTAAATTTGAATGCTCGTTCTTTGAATGATAAAGAGGACGAGCTGTTTGATTTTCTTACAGCTAAACCTGGATCAAAACTTAAGATCCTAACTTTTTTTGTTTGTCGTAATGATCGACTTGATGGGGCATGTGAGGGAGTTGCAATCATCATTCATAGAAAGAGGAAAACATATATTATATATGATATATTTAACAAATGTTTTCAATTAACATATTTTCCTGACAAATGGAAAAATGCTAAGGTTGTTCCAATTTTAAAACCAGGCAAAAATCTTGCAGAAGCTTCTAGCTATCGTCCAATCGGTTTGCTTTCCTCCATCAGTAAACTTTTTGAAAAGGTATTTTTGAACAGGATGATGGTCCACATCAACGAAAATTCAATTTTTGCCAATGAACAGTTCGGATTCCGCCATGGACATTCGACCACTCATCAACTTTTACGTGAAACAAATTTGATCCGTTCCAACAAATCTGAAAGCTATTCTACTGGTCTTGCTCTTCTAGACATAGAAAAAGCATTCGACAGTGTTTGGCATGAAGGTTTGATCGTAAAATTTAAAAACTTAAATCTTCTAACATACATTGTTAGAATAATTCAAAGTTATCTGTCAAATCGTACACTTCCTGTAAGAGCTGGTGTTCCTCAAGGCAGCATTTTGGGACTAATATCGTACTATATTTTCACATCTGACTTACCTGAGTTACCCCAGGGATGTCAAAAATCCTTATTTGCGGATGACACAGGCCTCTCCGCCAAAGGACGAAGTCTGCGTGTCATCTGTAGTCGATTGCAAAAGAGTTTGAATATTTTTTTATCTTACTTGCAAAAATGGATGATTTCTCCTAATGCTTCGAAAACTCAACTAATAATATTCCCACATAAACCATAAGCTCTTTATTTGAAACCTTCAAGTAAAGATGTTGTCACGATGAGAGGGGTTCCAATAAATTGGTCAGATGAAGTTAACTATCTAGGACTCATGCTAGATAAGAATTTAACATTGAGGACATTCAAGCCAAATGTTACAAAAATGTTAAATGTCTCTATCCGTTCATTAATAGAAAATCAAAACTTTGTCTTAAGAACAAACTTTTGATATTCAAACAAATTTTCAGGCCAGCCATGTTGTATGCTGTACCAATATGGACTAGCTGTTGTAATACCAGGAAGAAAGCTCTGCAGAGAATTCAAAATAAAATTTTGAAAATGATTCTGAAGCTTCCTTCCTGGTATAGTACCAATGAGTTACATATAATATCCAATGTTGAAACATTGCAACAAATGTCAAATAAAATAATCAATAATTTCAGGCAAAAATCGTTACAATCTTCTATTGCCACGATTAATGCGTTATATGTTTAGGCTAAGTTAGGTTAAGTAAATTCAAAGCGTTTTTTTTCTCTTTTAAGCAGGTGAAATCAACTCGCCTGTAAAAAATCTGAACTGCTACGGCAAATTAAATGTAATATGTTGTTAACAAAATGGTAATAAAATCTTAAATTTGTTTTACCAAATTAGGATGATAGTGTTGTCTTACACAGAACACCTAGATATAAGAAATGAATGTAATGTTTGGAATGATACTAATAAAGAAATCAAAATAAAAAAATCCCGAGCGCGTGCACGGAAAGAAATAGCAATTGTGATTGAAAACAAATCTGTAGGGGAAAATCAACTGATGATCATTGTCGTTCTACTATTATCACACGTTGCGTGAAAAATTATTGCAAAAAATATTATTAACCCTGTAATACCCAAATTTTTATTTTCGATTTAAGTATTATTTTTCGTTATCTAAAATCGTTCTAAACACGTTTTGGGCAATTATTTATTTTTATTTGCAAATTTTTAAATTTTGGTTTTTGATTCTTATAATTTTCATTTTTGAACATCCCTAGCTATTTTCATTTTTTCTTTAAGCCTTTTCTAGTTGTTGATTTTTGGCAATAATAAATATTTAAATTTTTACGGTGCTTTCAAAAACATATTTTTTTTAATTTTTTTCGGAGCGTATTTTATTTTCCGTGTAACTAACGGAAAAACAGGTTTGAAATTATATTAATACCAGGCTCTTTTTTTGTGATAGGTTGATCGTAGAAAAATATAAAAGGTACGATTTTTTATATTACACGTTAAATGAACCCCAGGCTATATAAGAAAGCAATTTTTCAAACAATTTTTAAAAATACAAAAAAGTTTCAAAAGTCATAAAAAATATTTCTTATGTGCGTGTTATGAGTCAAGGTATAAGCCAAAAATAAAATCATTTTGATTTCCGAGCTATGAAAAAATACACAAAATTCTAAAGTGTACCCCGTCTAAAGGCGGGGTTGGGTATTAGAGGGTTAATAAAAATAAAATGCACTTTGCTCAAGTGCGCAGCAATGGTAAATCGGTCTGATGTATTCTGCGCAGTTCTTACTTGTTTTCCACACGCTCTCCTATAATTGTTTTTAATCCACTTCGATACCGTCGATCCGCCCGGATCGGAACCGGAACCGGATGGCGTACAAATCACTCAGTTCGCCGCAATTTGTAATTATGTATTGAGCATTGCTCATCATTCACGTATGTACGTGACGTATATATATGCTATATGTTACAAATATGTTAATATATTAGTAGTGGTGCTAGAGGACTTCTTGTATGTTAATATATTAGTAGTGGTGCTAGAGGACTTCTTGAAAAACCACTGAGAGTCCTTTCAGAAACCCTTCTGAAATTATTATATGTAGTTATTTCTTTGATCGCTTTTCTTCCAAGAACCTCCTTGGAACTTCCTATTGGATTATCCCGGAAACCCTCCTTCTTCTTCTTGGCATTTACGTCCTCACTGGGACAGAGCCTGCTTCTCAGCTTAGTGTTCTTATGAGAACTTCCAAAGTTATTAACTGAGAGCTTTCTTTGCCAAAGTTGCCATTTTCGCATAGATGCGATCTGTATATCGTATGGCATGTACGATTATACTCTATGCCCAGGGAAGTCAAAGAAATTTCCTTTGCGAAAAGATCCTGGACCGACCGGGATTCGAACTCAGACACCTTCAGCATGGCTTTGCTTTGTAGTCGCGGACTCTAACCACTCGGCTAAGGAAGGTCCCGACATCCATTTCCACGATTTTAATATTATCCGTCTGGATCGAGGAGATGGGTATGGAGGGGTGCTATTGGGGATCAACAAGCTCCACTCCTTTTATAGGATCAATTTCCCCCCGATGACAGGCACTGAAGTAGTTGCATGTCTTGTTACAATCCATAGTAAAAATTTTAGCATAGCCATTGTATCACACTTAAATTTTGTTCGCGAGCTCGGCATTTTTAAATGCTGAGTCAACTCGGCTTCTGCCCATTTTGCTGAAAACTCAGCTAAAAAAATAATTTAGCCAAGATTCGGCATCTTCTGAAACTGAAATCTTGGTTAATTCTACTTTTTACCTGTAGGTATCTCGGCAATATTGTAAGCCGAGCACCAACGTTAACAACGTTTTCACCGAACTCAGTTGTCTCGAATGCTGATATATCGGTTTCCATCTAAGTTTACCGAGATTCTCAGTATTTTGTTTTACCATCTGCCATCTTGTTTTCATTTACATTCGGAAAAGTGCATCGGTTTTGTGTACACGTAGAAAAGCAGTGTAAATATCGTGGAAAAGTTTCTACAATCAATTAAATGCCTGAAATTATAAGTCTAGAGGAAGTTAGATTGTACGAACTCTTCTGTAAGTATGCTCAAAGTTGTTGTTTTTTATGTAATTTAGTAAACAATGTCGTGCGCTTGCTTAAAAACACTAATGTAAACTAAATAAATTTAAAATATATTCTGCGGCCAAAAGTGCCTCAATAAATATTGGTTTTTCATTTTTGCTGAGATATCAGTTTGCGAGATGCCGAGATTTTGAGTTTAACACGGTAGATAAATTCTTTCACAGAAACCGAGTTAATCAGTTAAAACTATTTAACCGAGATGACTGCCGAGCGCTCGACTGTGTGGATCTCGGTTTCCAAAAGCCGATATTCGGCATTTGATTCTAAGTGTGATATATACCGCTAAGTGCTAAATTATCGCACAGAGATTTTTCGGCGATATGCTGTGCTATGCCAGCGCCATGGTTGGTCTTAGGAGATTTTACTTCTCACGGTACAGCCTGGGGGTTACCGAAAGACGACAATAGCGCAATATTATTATATGATCTCGGCGACTATTTCAATTTGACAATTTTGAACTCTGGGGAAGCAACTCGAATAAAACCTCCAGATCCTCCAAGTATGTTAGACCTCTCAATCTGTTCAAATTCACTATCTTTGGATTGCACGTGGAAAGTAATCCAGGATAGTGGATAGCGAAGAACGAGTCGGTGATCGCCTGCCGATAAAAATTTAAATTACCAATAATTCGTGTCAAGTTCGCCAGAATGACCTTGCGTACGACCTCACGATTCGAATCGTGAGTCACGAAACATATTGACTGGGGAAAATACGCTGAAGTAATCACCGATGGCAAGCAGTTGGTCGAGGTTCTTCCTCCATTGGAAGAATATCGATTCTTGTCCGGGTTGATCATTGATAGTGCTCTTCAAGCACAGCGTCGCGCAGTACCAGGATCATCAATACGTCGGCGGCCGCCCACTCCGTGGTGGGACGACGAATGTACCAGAGTTTATCGAGAAAGATCTACCGCGTTTAAAGCATACCGGAAGCGCGGTTCACGGGATAATTACGACCGATATACTTCCTTAGATCGTAAGTTCAAGAGCCTCGTAAAGGCGAAAAAACGCGGCTATTGGAGACACTTCGTGAATGGTCTATCACGGGAGACTTCGATGCGAACACTTTGGTCGGTTGGAAGGAGGATGCGAAATGCGGTTTCGGTGAATAAGGATATAGAAAGGAGAGCAATGGATTTTCGACTATTCGAAGAAAGTCTGTCCGGATTCTATTCCAGTACAAGCGATTGTTCGGGATTATCCACACGAAAAAAGCGAAATGGATTCAGCTTTCTCGATGGTAGAATTCTCACTAGCTCTCCTTTCATGTAATAATTCTGCCCCAGGAATGGATAGAATTAAGTGCAATTTGCTGAAAAACCTCCCAGACGTCGCGAAGAGGCGCTTATTGAACTTGTTCAACGTATTTTTGGAAGTTAACCCTCTAATACCCAAATTTTTATTTTCGATTTAAGTATTATTTTTCGTTATCTAAAATCGTTCTAAACACGTTTTGGGCATTTATTTATTTTTATTCGCAAATTTTTAAATTTTGGTTTTTGATTTTTATAATTTTTATTTTTGAACATCCCTAGCTTTTTCCATTTTTTCTTGAAGCCTTTTCTAGTTGATAATTTTTGGCAATAATAAAAATTTAAATTGTTACGGTATTTTTAAAAATATTAAATTTTTAATTTTTTTTCGGAGCGTATTTTATTTTCCGTGTAACTAACAGAAAAACAGGTTTGAAATGATTTTAATACCACCAGGCTCTTCTTTTGTGATAGGTTAATCGTAGAAAAATATAAAAGGTACAATTTTTTATATTTACGTTAAATGAAGCCCAGGCATTTGTAGGTTATATAAGAATGCAATTTTTCAAACAATTTATAAAAATACAAAAAAGTTTCAAAAGTCATAAAAAACTTTTCTTATATGCGTATTATGAGTCAAGGTATAAGCCAAAAATAAAATCATTTTGATTTCCGAGCTACGAAAAAATACACAAAATTCCAAAGTGTACCCCGTCTAAAGGCGGGGTTGGGTATTAGAGGGTTAACATTATTGCGGATGATTGGAGACAGGTGAGAGTTATTGCCGTCCAGAAACCTGGAAAACCCGCGTAGGATCATAATTCGTTTCGTCCTATTGCGATGTTGTCATGTGTTCGAAAGCTGCTAAAGAAAATGATTCTCCATCGGCTTGATAAATGGGTTGAAACGAAAGGCCTTCTCTCAGATAAGAAATTTGGTTTCCGCAGAGGCAAAGGAACGAGCGACTGTCTTGCACTGCTTTCTACTTCTTGGATATTAAGGCCGCTTTTGATGCGGTTTGCGTTGATGTCCTTTCAGACAAACTCCACGAGTGTGGGCTTTAACCAATTTTGAACAACTACTTGTACAATTTGTTGTCTGAGAAACATATGAACTTCGCTCAGGGTTACTCAACAACTTCTCGAATAAGTTACATGAATCTCCCCCAGGGCTCATGCTTAAGCCCCCTTCTTTATAACTTTTACGTTAGAGACATTGATGACTGTCTAATAGAAAATTGCATGCTAAGACAGCTTGCGGATGACGCCGTTATTTCTGTTACAGGACTAAAGGCGGACGATCTGCAAGAACCATTGCAGGATAAATAAATTGTACAAAAAAGAAAATACTGCCACCAACTTACAAAATTATCATGACACATGTAACCAACTCAACTCAGCCATTAACTCCGCACATGAAGAATATAATCGTAAGGTCGAATCCGAAGTCAAATCATGTCCTAAAAACTTTTTTAATTATGTAAACACACAATTAAAAAGTAGCAATTTCCCTTCGCGAATGCATTTCGACGGAAACATAGGTGAAAACTCTTCCGATATCTGCAACCTCTTTGCAGATTTCTTTCAAGAAGTGTATACCACCTACTCTGAAGAAGACCGCGACCGCAATTTCTTTTCTTTTTTCCCAGAAATTTCTAATAGTATATCTATTGAAAAACTATCACAACAAGAAATATTATCGGCACTAAAAAACCTGGACGCAACTAAGGGAGCAGGACCGGATGGCATTGCACCCGTGTTCTTCAAAAATCTCTCAGAAGAACTTACCCTTCCCTTAGAACGCCTTTTCAACATGTCTCTAAATAATGGAAAATTCCCAGTAGCTTGGAAATCCTCATATTTGGTGCCTGTTTTCAAATCAGGTACAAAATCTGACATAAGGAACTATCGCGGAATTGCCATTATCTCATGTATTCCCAAACTCTTCGAATCTCTCGTAAACGACAAAATTTTCCAGCAAGTAAAAAACCAAATTACTTGTAGGCAGCATGGCTTTTTTAAAGGCCGCTCAACATCTTCCAATCTGCTAGAATTTGTATCTTTTATTCTCAACGCAATGGACAATGGCAAGCACGTAGAAGCCCTCTACACTGACTTCAGTAAAGCATTTGACCGAATCGACATACCCTTATTAATCTTCAAATTGCAGAAAATAGGAATGGAGCCAGGACTCTTGAGTTGGATCCAGTCATATCTATCACATAGGAAACAAATTGTGCGCTTTCAAAATAAATTATCAGCACCCATTTCTGTAACCTCTGGAGTACCTCAAGGTTCTCATTTAGGCCCACTTCTTTTTATTTTGTATGTAAACGACATTTCCTTTTTACTTAGAAAAATAAAATTTCTTATATATGCAGACGACATGAAGCTCTTCATGGAAGTAAGTAATTCTAGCGAAGCAGAAGAATTCCAGAATGACATTAACTTATTCTTCACTTGGTGCCAAAAAAGTTTACTTCAGCTCAATATCAAAAAATGTAATTCAATAGCATTTAGTCGAAAATATGTAACACCACCAATTGAAATATTTTTAGGAAATCAAGTAGTGCAGAAGTGTAAAATTGTAAGGGATTTGGGCGTAATCCTAGACTCTAAACTCACTTTTGTAGAACATTATAATTCCATAATAAACAAAGCAAACAGCATGCTTGGCTTCATTAAGAGGTTCAGCAACAATTTTCAAGACCCATATACTATTAAACTATTGTATACTACATATGTAAGACCAATTCTGGAATACTGTCACCTAGTATGGAACCCGTATCATGTCGTACACGAAGAACGCATAGAATCAGTACAGAAGCAATTCCTTTTATACGCCCTTCGGAAATTGAATTGGACTGTGCTGCCACTTCCGTCGTATGAAGCACGCTGCATGCTCATCAACTTGGAAACACTTAAGCAACGCCGGGAATTCGCAATGATTCTCTTTATAAACAACATTATTTCGAACCGTGTAGACTCCGCTGCACTTCTTTCTCAACTAAACTTCTACACACCCTCTCGGCATTTAAGAACTAGAAAATTATTTTCAGAAAAATCATGCAGAACGCATTATGCTCAAAACGGACCAATAAACCGTATGATGCGTCAGTATAATGTACATTGCGAATTCATTGGCATTACTATGTCCAAAGAGCAACTTAAAACACAACTAAAGAACAATAGAAGTAATCCATAGCATGTAAGAAAGTATTGTAATTATTGTATGTAGTCTACCTATGCTTGACGAAATAAAAAGGCCAAAATACTGGACAAGGATGCTCTGGACAATTTGTCTACTTGGGCCCTAAATCTAGGTATCGAATTCTCTCCGGAGAAAACCGAGTTAGTTGTCTTTTCTAGGAAGCGAGAACCGGCAAAACTAGAGCTTCAATTCATGATGGGTAAGGAACTTACTCTGGGTTTTTCGCATATGTATCTAGGGGTCTGGTTCGACTCTAAATGCACCTGGGGAAAGCACATTAAGTATCTGCATCAGAAGTGCCAAAATCGAATCAACTTCATGCGTACACTCACCGGAACATGGTGGAACATCGAACAACGATTCTGTCGGCCATAGAATACGGTAGCTTTTGTTCTCAATCCGCCGCGAAAGCTCACATTCTGAAGCTCCAGCGTATTCAATATCGCTGTCTTCGTATCGCGTTGGGCTGCATGAACTCGACTCATACCATGAGTTTGGAGGTATTAGGAGGAGTACTGCCTTTATCAGATCGATTCGTGGAACTGTCGCTAAGGTTCCTCATCCGTTATGAGATGTTTAACCCATTGGCAATTGAAAATTTTGAAAAGCTGACCGAACAAAATCCTCAAACAAAATTTATGATGCTGTACTATTTGTACATGACTCTGGAGATTAACCCTTCTTTGAATATCCTCCACAATGGTTGCTTTCCTGACTTCTCCAATTCCACTACAGCTTTTGATCTGACCATGAGGCAAGAAATCCGTGGAATACCAGAACCATTCCGTACGGAGCATATACCAAGAATGTTTGCAAATAAGTGCGGTCACGTCAGTAGCAACAGAAAGTTTTTCACCGACGGGTCCAAAACAAACGATTCACTGGATTTGGTGTTTTTAATGAATTTCATAGCGCCGCCCATAAAATTCAGAACCCTTGCTCCGTCTACGTCGCAGAATTAGCGGCTATACACTACGCATTAGAGCGAATTGCCACTCTTCCCTGTGATGAAAACTTCATTTTTACTGATAGTCTCAGCTCAATAGAGGCTATTCGTTCAATGAGGCCGGTAAAGCACTCCCCGTATTTCCTCCACGAAATACGATCCACTCTGAGTGCTTTATCAAATCAATCATATACTATCACCTTGGTTTGGGTCCCTTCACATTGCTCGATTCAGGGCAATGAGAAAGCAGACTCTCTCTCCAAGGTGAAATTTATGAACGTCAAATCGCCTTCAATGATTTTTTCTCAATTGCTCGTCATCACGCCTTGATCTATTGGCAACAAAAATGGGATGGTGGAGACTTGGGAAGGTGGTTACATTATATTCTCCCACAGGTAATAAAGAAACCGTGGTTCAAGGGGTTGGACTTAAGTTGAGACTTTATAAAGGTTATGTGTCGACTTATGTCGAATCACTACCCACTGGGCTCGCACTTTTACAGAATAGGGCTCACAGGCAGCAATCATTGCAGCTGTGGTGCAGGCTACCAAGATATCAACCATATATTATGGGAATGCAGCGAACACGATATTGCCAGATCTAATTTTTGTGCTTCCCTTAGGGCCCAAGGAAAACCAGATAAGGAAGACATTAGAGATGTGCTAGGTAAGCGGGATCTCGACTATATGAGAATCGTTTTCGAGTTCTTGAAGAAAATTGAAGTCGCTGCTTAATCAATTCCCCCATGTCGTTTCACTGGTCGCCTCGTTTCCTCTGGAAATTCGTTTTTTTGTGTCGTTACAGGTTGTCGTTATGTTCGCTCTACGTTGATCAGCAGCAAAACCGCCAGAAAACTATGCTGTCGAATGTCAACGGAAAGATCCCTTACCCCATCCTTACCTACAACATTTGTTATCCCTAACCTCGACCAAACCGCGAGTTTTAACGGTTCCCCAAAGCTAATACTAGGGTGCCGGTACCAATGGTTGTAATGTACCAGTAGATTGGACTATTGAATAAAACGAACGTTTTTCGATAAAAACGACATGTGCTATTTTTGGTGGATAGATCGTCTCTAGTTTAGTCGATTTGCCAAATTTCAGCTTTTTATTTTATCAAAAAGTCCTATAAATAATTAGGTTTATGCAAAAAATTTGCTCCCTCGCACCAGTAGTAGCCGTCGTGTTCCAGTAGTGGATCAACGGATGGAAGCAGTTTTTAAAATGGATGTATAAAAATGAAGAAAAGCCCTAGAGATGATCTTTATGCTTCATTCGAAAGATATTAATTGCTGTTCCGAGGGAAAAATGTTAAACCTATGTAAAAATTTACCATTTTGTTTAAAATTTCTTGTATCATTCCCGAACGTCTACTACTGGAGCACTAGCCCAACTACTGGAACACGTGTACCAATAGTGGCTCAAGCGATTTTATGTTATGTTATTAGTTTTATCACTCTTTTTATATTTTTCCCATGTAGTAGAGGTTAAAATCTTTCTGTTGACGCCAAAAGATCTCTGTTAAGGCTTTTCGTTATTTTGTTATGATTTTTTATAGCTTAGGTAGTCCACTAATGGCACCGGCACCCTAGATATTAAGAAATAAACTGAATTGTAATAAAAATTCAAATGAATTCGGCTCCGTTATGCCTGATGGCGCTTGAGCCTGTAAATAAACGAATGAGTAAAAAATGACGATCTAACTACTGATACTGGCTTATTAAAAGGCCACTGTTACAGCAAACGTTGCCTCAAAATTACAGGTAAATTGCAAGAGGATATGTGTCGTTTCCGCAAATTAGAAAGGAAGGGAAAACAACATGGCAATCTTAACTTCTGCTTCCATGTCTAAACACGTTTTATGCCGAATAAATAACAATCGGTAAAACTACTACCTAAACATTTCAATTAGCGTTTTAATAGCGGCGCAGCCGAACATTTGTTGATTGAAAAAAATGTTGTGTCACAAAAACGACATATTCTACCATGCACTGCTTCAAAATAATTTCCCTGATTGTAGCCAAAATTCGCTGAGAGCTGTAGGATTTTTCCAGGTTGAAAAAAATCCCTGATAATCCCAGGTTTCTCCAGGTAGTAGACACCCTGGGACAAGCTTTTTGCTAATTCATAAATTGTGGTTTTGAAAAATGTGTAAATAAGTGAAAATTTCTATTATTGCCAACTATTTTAAAGACAACATCAAGGCTTTTATAATTGTGGGACCAGTTCATTTTAAATTTTATCATTGATTTTCCTTTTTCAATCGGTCATTTTTCTTAAAGACATTCATCTTAAAGACTTTTGGCGCCATGAGCAACTAAAGAGTCAGCTGAAATCGTCCCTTCTTTGAAAAATATGCTATTCTTTCGTGTTATATTGCGGCAACAATAATAGAATGCGAGCTACTCATATTTGAACTAATGGTAATCGGGCATGTGTCATTCGAACTAGCGTTATAAAATCAATGCCTTAAGTTGAGATATCCTTCAAAAAGAGATGTTATTGGCTTCAAAAAAAGTGACAAAGCTACTATGAAGTGCTCGTCACCAGCCTTGCCCATACAACAGTGTGTAAGTTTATCAATATTTGACGTGGAATCGTTAAAATGTGCATAGTTTAAAATCCCATGCGGCCTTGCGGCCACTCTTTAGTAAAGTGATAACATTCAGATTCTTACCTCATTCCTCGCCTGCAGCTCCTGGAACATACTGAGCAGCATCTCCCGGTTGGCTTGCTCGTTCGGGTCAACCGTCAGCTCGCCTTCGCTGTCCTCATTCCCACCGTCCGAATCGTTCCTCATGAAGAGGCTCCTCAGGTAGGAAACTTCCGGCTTTTCCAGCTGTGCTTGCTGTTGTTGCTGCTGCTGCTGTTGTTGTTCATGCTGGGACGTCGAGTTGGTGGACACTGTCGTCGTTGTCGTCGATGTGGAAGCTGCAGCAGCGACGGCTGCCGCTGCCGCGCGGTGCTGCAGCAAAATGGCCCGCAACTGCGACGCCAGCGGTGTCTCGGAATGTTCTTCGTTGTGGTTTTCGTCATGATGATGATGTTGCTGATGGTTGATTGGTGGTGGTTCTTGCTGCTGTTCCGTTCGGGTTGGCGGTCTGTGATTTAGAGTGCTGGGTCCTTCCAGGGGGGATTGCCGATCCTGGTTGGAACCGCTACCACCTTCCAGGAGCATTCGTTTCAGTAGGGATGGAGAGGCTTCCAGGTGGCTGGGGCCAGGATGTGCAGGGGAGTGTGTTTCGCGAGTTGGGAAACCCTGCTGCTGGAGTAGCATCTGCTGCAGGAGGGAAGCTTGAGCCGGGGGAAGTTGCGATTGTTCCTCCTTGGGGGCAAGATCTTTGTGATCTTCATCTTCGCTGGGATGAGCAGCGATGGCTGAGAGATTGTCTTGTTCTTGATCGTGTTCAGCCGAGGCCGTCGAAGCTGCACGACCAGATTCGCGACTTTGCAGCAAGATACTGCGAAGGATTGATGAACAACCACCGGGGTCTTCTTGTTTGACTGCTTGCGTGTGCTGATCCGGTTCTGGGGGTTCCGGAAGGGCAGCATCATCTTCTGCAACGCCTTGAAAGTCATCTTGATGTTCCGGTTCCTGTTTGACTTGCACCGGACCCGGAGGGCGCTGTTCCTGAGCTAGTTTGGCCTTGCTGCCGCGATGAGATTTCAAAATTTTATCGTTCTGCAAACATCGCTTTCGATAGTGGTGGAACTTGTCTAACGTCTCCAAGCACTTTTCGCACACTTTCGAGGGGTAGTCTTCCGCCAAGGTTATCTGGCCGAGAGCAAAACAAAAACATCACGCGAAAAGTTAATGCGCCATAAGCGAGGGACAATGACGATGTAGGGAGATACTTACCCGTATCGAGGTGCACTCTAGTATCATGTCGATCACCTCCCGACTGGGTTCGCCTCCGGGCTGGAACAGGGAACAGGTGAGATCCTCCATCGAGAAGCACAAACGGCAACGACCCTCAACGTCTGCTGGTACTGCTGCTTCTTGTTCCATTTTTGCTACTCCTCCTCCTCCCCAAGAGCTCGACTTTTACAATGCTCCTCCTTACGCTCCTTTTCGGCCCAAACCGTTCCCAAACACCATTCCAACGCACACTTGACCAACGGATCGCGCTCCCGGAATCCCCCACAGGCACTGGAATCACTAGATTTCCCCGAAAAATGGCCAATTTCCGACCAGAAGTACACTTTTTCGTCACTGCGCTTAGTATTTTTTTTTCTATGCCTTCCTTCTCCCGTTTGTGTGACTGCGACTCACTTCACTGCTTGTGGCTCAAAAATCCACACGACTTCCACGAAGACAGATACCTATCTCGTCGTACTACACTCTCGCTCACTCTCACGTTTGGACTGCTGCTGGTGCTGGCTTATTCGCACTCACTCTCCCGCGAAACCGCGAACGGCCATCGCCGATACCGAGACGTAAACACAAATACAGACCCCGAGCGGACGAGGTCAAAAACAAAAATCCCGACATGTGTGAATAATTCACCTGCGGTGAGATTAAACTTTGCTTAAGATGAAGATGCATCGAAGCCAAACCTCGAATTTTCAAGAGCACAAATCTAGAGAACCTAACAACCATTCGTGCTGAAAATCTAATCGATTGATCACCACCAGCGAGTGACCAGTGAGTAGCATTTTCAGCACAAACGGTTGTCTGGTTCTCTAGATTTGTGCTCTTGAAAATTCGAGGTTTGGCTTCGATGCATCTTCACGTTAAGGCTAAGTAGCCCGTCATTCGTTTTGACAACAACGATGACTTCTCAGCTTGCGTTTCAAAGTGATAAAACTCAGTCTTGATAGTTTATATTGACTTTAAAAAGTATCATTGTGCGCGCTAACATGCATAAAGTATGCTAATACTTTTTCAGCTGTGTCAGTGCAAAACCAACTGTTTTTCTTTGATTCTAAGTCGTGAGATGAATTAGCAACAATCATCAACGACGCGTACAAATTTCAATGACGGCCTACTTCGCCTTAACGATTTTCGACGGGCCCTCCAAGCTTGTATGTGCAGAAATCTCGCATACTCTGAGATAACGCCCTAAAAGCCATTGGTAACCATGTGTGTAGCTCGTTGTTTCTGAGCAAGTGAAGGAATAAACATCCAAACCAACATCACTGGTAGGTACACGGAGACGGAATTCAACTCAATTTTGGGTTGTTTCAACGCAATTCCGTAGTTGAGCCCAATAACTCAATTTTGGCTAAATTTCCAAGGTCCCCACTAGGTAGTTTGGCTTTAATTCCATAAGAAAAATATACTCAATTTTGGGTTGATTTAACGCAAAATTGAGTTCTTTCGACCCAAACATAAGAAAAGTTGCATTTACCCAAATTTGGCTTATTGGGCCAAAGTACCCCCATTGGGTAGATGCAGCTCTCTCTATTTTTGACAACATTCGTGTGGGAAAAAGAGAAAACCGAGAGATTTTGGGTTGAAACTATAATCGATATACTTAATTTTGGGTAAAGTAAACTCAAAAATTAAGTAAAAATATTTCTCCGTGTAGATAATGACCCTTTCTTCACCATGGTCTAATCCACCGGTGTACTAAATTTGCTCGGTCTGAGAATTGTGACACTTGAGCGGGGCACGCTCCCGTATGGTCGCCACATGATCTGGACCCGCTCTAGTGTCAAAATTCTTCGACCGAGCTGGTTTAGTACACCAGTGGATAAGACCATACAGTTGTTAAACAACGTGTAAATCCATTCAAATGCTCAGAAACAATCTCGCATAACTTATGATCTCGCCCTAAAAGCCATTGGTAACCATGTGTGTAGCTCATTGTTTCTGAGCATTTGAATGGATTTACACGTTGTTTAACAACTGTATGGTGAAGAAAGGGTCATTATCTACCTACCAGTGATGTTGGTTTGGATGTTTATTCCTTCACTTGCTCAGAAACAACGAGCTACACACATGGTTACCAATGGCTTTTAGGGCGTTATCTCAGAGTATGCGAGCAATGAGCTACACACATGGTTACCAATGGCTTTTAGGGCGAGATCATAAGTTATGCGAGAAATCAGATAGATGCAAATTTTTTAACTCGCAGTAGATTTTATGTGTCGCATATCAATTTTATTTGATATCAATGAAATAAAATCACATAAAATGTTCATGCACATATTTTTCACTTGCATTGTAATGCATTATGAAAGTCACGTTGTTACAACCTATTAAGGTTGCACATTGAATTCAAGAATAGAAACTCGTAGAGCAACGGACACAACAATATGACGCCTTCTGTATCATCATTTTTTGGAGGTAATCCCATTTTTATTATATGCATCGTATTAAACTCTACGATGGTGAATGCCATGAACTGCCATGGAATCAGTGCCACGTTCCTGGAATTAACAGGATTCTCCGACTCTGAACAAATTCTAGCGCAAACACCCATCGCTAATCCCACCTACAACATACAGTTTACTTCATCACTATTAAGGCCACAAAAATGCAGCCGTGAGTTCAATAAACGCAAATGAGCCTTCAATTAGTATTCGATTTTTTTTATTTAAAGAAATGGGGAAAAATAAACATTTTGGTCACAGTTTATTTATATTGGCGTTATTACTTAAAATTATGTGCAATCGCATTTATTTTATAAAGGCACTGCATTTAAAAGCTAAGCGTTACTGAGTCGTAACTTTTATGTGCAGAATTAATAAAGTGCAAATGAGAAGCTTGATTGCAAAAATATATGTGCGCTGCACATACAATCTAGATGCAGTTTCAGCTCAGTGTACCACACTCACAAAACATGAACGGTAGGCGTACCTCGTTGCGTATAGTGGTTATTACGGCCGATGGTATGGATGCGCTAGTGTAGATGTAGTTATGAACCTTACAGGGAAACAATATGCACTCTGTCTCGAAAAACACCCAGAAGCCGGGTATACATTTTTCATATTGGGTAATATTTCCATATGCATTTTGATGACTCTGGAAAGCGTATGCAAGTTTCTTTGAGGGAAACAAAAACAAACTGTGTATGACGAGCGTATGCTAGTCTACGTGTGTTCAAATGCAACTAAGATCTATAAAATGAGTGTGTGCTCTTTTCGACGATTATGGGTAAACTTTACCCATATTTGGGTAGACTGATCTTAGCGTGCAGAGCGATTCATAGGAAGGCCTGTCATTTCCATAGAAGAACTATCAAACTGCTTCTGGATCAGCTGATTTGAAACGTCTTGTGAAAAGGCCTATAATAGTGGTGGTACTTTTAAAATGAGTGGGTTAAACAATTTTCTACAGAGCCCCCTTTGAAATGACATTTCTTCTCAACTGCAAACGGCGATCAGAAAAATGTGATTTTCTAGATCATTTCTGCCTCGCATCGAGATAAGCGATTTCTTTTGTTGTCTGTAGCAAACCAGCCTTTAGCCGGTATTATGCACTGGATGCGAGCATATCGATCAGGTTACTATTCGCAAAAAGCTGCAAGGCTGTTGGCTGATCATCTGCACAATATACCTTCCGCCAAATTCTGGATCTGATCTGTACTTTGCTTGCTCATCAGTCATTCAGCAAATTACGAAGGCCATGTCGGAGTCAGATATTTTCCTGCTGCTACTCGACTTTAATCTTCCAAATCTTCGCTGGCAATTTGACGAAGATATCAACTGATACCTTCCATCAAACCAAAGACAAATTAAACGCTTCCACTTCAAACTTCCTGATCAAACGCTTCCACTGAGCAAGAGCTGGCACTCGTCGAGGGCACTATTGCCAATGGTCTCCAGCAGATGAACAACATCGTGAACGCCAACGGTAATCTACTAGATTTAGTCAGGTCCGTCCCACTCGGGCTCAGATTGGGTACCACTTCTAGTACTGCATTTGGTCCCTCGGTAGTGCAAAAGGTACCCAAGTTTGACAGATCGCAGTACACTTTTTACGGCATTCTAGATTACCTTATGAGCCATAAAATTTTGAGCAACTGCAAGGGACATGGAGGTCTTTAATTTGTCTTTGATCTAGTCTTTGTAAATTTACCGGAGCATCTCGATTTAGTCGAGCCACCCCACCCCCACTTTTACCAGTGAACGCACATCATATGGCATTCGTCGTACTTTTCAGCACAAACTTTTCCGATGTCTTTGTCGACCAATCTGAAGACATTAGCTTCAATAATGAAACAGTGCCGCGAGTAGTACCCAAGTAATCACAAGCATTATAAAATTGCACGTATTCTACTGCATATCAACACCATTGATGCAACATTGCTTTTATTCAACAAATTTCAAGAGCTGTCAAGTAATAAAGCATTTACCCTACATAACAAATGTATCAATGCACTAACATCACTTTATAAATTGTACTGCTGCATTAATATTACTTTATAAGTTGCTTCATTGCTTTATCGTCCTTTTTGCATTAATTTAACTGTAAAAGTGCCCTTTTCCACTTTTAAACTACTTTAATGGTAGGCTTACGGCAATGAAGCTGCATTATATATGCAATTATATAATGCTCTATGGTTACTTGGGTAGTGTTTGATTCTTCGACCTGGTTGCTTGCTCCTGCGGGGGCGGGTGACGAGGGCTGGATCAAACATGTCACGCGTTGTCGCGTGATAATGATGACTCCAATTAAACAGCATACGTGACCGTCAACTCCGCAAGCTCCAGCGCGTTTGAAATAATTTCGGGAGTACCACCTCGGCCCGCTGATCTTCATTATTTTTGCGAACGATCTGTATCTCGTCTTGCAATTTAATCCTTCGCAGACGATCTTAAGCTATATCGTGTAATTCACTCTGCTTTGGATTCCATAGCCATGCAAGCAGACGTCGACGCCATACATGTGTGGTCCAGGGACAACGGAATGCGAATCAATAGAAACAAATGCAAGGTGATAGGTATTTTCACTCGCTGAAATTTCCACTTTGTGCACTAGTGTCTTAGCAAACTAGAATACGCAGCTCCCGTGTGGTCACCATATCATGTGACGCGAACATTGAGGATTGAACGAGTTCAGAAGAAATTTGTGCGTTTTGCCTTGCGCCGCCTATCGTGGATTAATCCTTTCGATTTTCCTCATTACCCATTGCCACACGATATACGATTGCGAAAATAACAACTTTGGCAAAGAAAGCTCTCAGTTAATAACTGTGGAGGTGCTCATAAGAACACAAAGCTGAAAAGCAGGTTCTGTCCAAGTGAGAACGTTAATGCCAAGAAGAAGAAGAAGAAGAAGAAGGAGTCCTTCCTGGTCTGCGTGGCTGATTGGAGTTTGGTTGCCTTTAGCTGAACACGATAGAATAGAGAGGAATAAGAAGACCGAAAGGGGCATTTTCCTTTGAATGACGAAAGTGGCTAAGATATCACACAATGATTTCTGTGCTAGGAATACACGAGAAAAATGTGTTTTACTGAGGAAAAAAAGACATGCCTCGTTATTTAGCCATTCTTCAAAAGTCATAAAAATCAATAGTTTTCGTTATTGGAGTCGATTTGTAGAAAGATTTCCAATCAATTGGTACAAGAATCTTGAGAACTTATCGGCGTTTGTAAGCTATAATTAGTCAAAATCTAACCACTTTTCGCGACGCGACCGATTTTGATTTTTCGAAATTGTACCCCAGTATGTTACCACAGGCAAACAGACGTAACACTTAGAACAAAAACAAAACAAATCGCAATCAAAATCATAGTCGATGGTGGTGGATTGGCCACCTACCATATATTTGAATCGACCGTTAAAAAGGGTGTCGATGGACTTCGTTGAGAGTGTGACGTCTGTTTGTCTGTGATGTTTCCGTAAGGACCTGTTCAGGGATTGAATCCAGAGAAAATTGAGAGAATCTCTCACGTATCGCTCTCTGTAACTATCATAACATGCTGCACATTATGAGAGACTGTTTCTCGTATACTGCTACAACTTTGATCTGATTGGGGGGATAGTAATGCATGATCAAACCCCTCTAAACATGCCTCAAGCCTAGGGGACACTATTGCTATTGAAAGTTCGTGGATTGTTTATCTTGCCAGTAAAGAAAAACACCTATCCCCAACGGTAAACAAGCGAGAAAAATGGATTTTATCATCGCTCTCTCTTTGGGGCTCTCGCTCGCTGCTTCCATTTATCAGACTTGTTACACTTTGCGATACAATGACGATCGTGGACCGCAACAGATGGGATATTTTTCTTTGCTTGCTTTGATCGTGCTTCATACTCAAATGAGAGCGAATTCTGCAATGCCTGGGCCTGTTGTATCCTCGAAACGTTACAGTTACGTTACGAAGGGGTGGGTGGGTGTTAAAAATGGACATTTTTGGCGTTATGAAATTTGTGAATGAATTTATTTAAATTATTAAATTATTAAACGTTATTTATCCAACATCAAAAAAGGACTTTGTCTCAAGATTTTGGATTTTCAGACCATTTGAATACTCTCGCAACAAAAGAACAGTAAACGAAACGTCAAAAATACTCACCACCCCGCGTGAGAGCGACTGCAACACGCAAATGGGTTATCCCTCGTGCCTGCTTGAAGCTTGAAGAGAGCACCGCAGGCAGCCGCGAAAGGGAGGCCGTTTTCGCGTGCAGCAGCTAGCTGAGTGCAAGAGTGGGTGGGTGGGCGGTCTGGGAGAGTATCACGGACGTCTTCTGCGGGACCTCGACTGGCGGCGCAAGCACAAATACCGTGCCACTCTGTTAGTTGAAGGCAACCCGCTCTCCTTGCTGCTGCTGCTGTTGTTATTGACTAGATGCGAGAAGCGGTCGGTCACAAGAGCAGTAGTGTTGCAAAAGGAGAAGTTAATATGAATCAGCTGCACATTTCGGTTTATGTGTGCAGTAGAGTGAGTGCCGGTCGTCGCCAGCCAGCTATAAAAATTGCCAACCATGGGTGAGAACGAGAGGCGGGATAGGGGGTTTTCGCACGGGCAACAGAGAGAATAGACCAACGAGAGGGGGGAGGTCGTCGACCTTTCGCAGCGTGAGGTTTTGCTTTCTCTTCGCTGTGTGTTTTGGATCTAGCGAGGCGCGCGGGCTGGCCGACAACGATGAGAGGGTGGTGAGCGCGGTGCAGCGAGAGCGATGTCGTCTCTGCTCGATTGCAGTTCGAGCAGTTTGAATCTGATGATGATGTACCTAGATGTTGAAGCCGGGACGAGATAAGAGCGGAGATGACGTCAAATGCAACCGGATTGCACCATTACACACCGGAGTAATTTAGGTCAATCATGATCAAAACTATTCGTTGTCTCAAATGGTCTTGTGATCTCCTTGTGCCGATATAATGACTAAAAACGGTTAAAGTAGAAGTACGATTATGGCTAAAATATAGCGGCTTATATTCACAGGAATAGTAAAGATACTTTTTTTTATGATAACTAGAACTTCATATGGACATTCGAGCAATACACTTAAAAAAATAAACATAAAATATTGATAATAATATTACATTTTGATAATCTTGCCTCACATATGGGGATTTCTTTTTATTTCCGTACGGGTTTGAGCCGAAAGGTCTCAGATTTTCATGAAACTTTTTCCACAGACAGGGCTCATCAATATATGAATAAAAAAAAAAAAAAAAAAAATGAGAAAAATTCAGGGTCGCCTATTTTTCCGGAAAACTCAGTTGGATTTTTTTTTGTTTTCCCCTGACACTACTTACTTTGAGAAATCATAACTCAAGAACGAAGCATCATAGAAACAAAGAAAAGGCTTATAGAGTCATTTTCCACAAAAATTTCAGCGATTAAAGCTTATGAAATTACCTTCTCAAAAATATATTTTTGAATGTTTTCCATTAATTGGAACATATTTTTTTCCGACTTTTCTTAACGAATTTTCTCAACGGTGGAAAATGTTTTGGAAAACTTCTTCCAGTTATTTTTTTTTATTCCTGAGAAAATTTGCTTTCATTTTCATAAAAAAAAACTTTGTTTCTACGATGCTTCGTTCATGAGTTATGATTTTTCAAAGTAAGTAGTGCCAGAGGAAAACAAAAAAAAATCCAACTGAGTTTTCCAGGAAAATAAGCGACCCTGAATTTTTCTCAATTTTTTTTTATTCATATATTGATGAGCCCTGCCTGTGGAAAAAGTTTCATGAAAATCTGAGACCCTTCGGCCCACTTTGTACGGAAATAAAAAAAAATCCCCACATGTCACCTTCTTAGCAGTTTACAAAAGGACATCCGTTACGAAATTTATGTTTTCATCCGGTAAAACTACTTCAACCGATGAATGTAAGTTTTCAAGTGACAACAAATAAAAACATTTTTCTGGTAAGCAATCCAATTTTTACCCGCTGGTTCGCTACAGACAAGAAAAGGAATCGCCTATCTCGATGCGTGGAAAATTTCTTCCAAGAAATGGTCCTGAAAATCACATTTCTTTGATCGCAGTACGCAGTTGGGAAGTGTTGCAGTAGCGACCACTAGTTGTTTAGTACGTATAAACGTGTTAATACATTTTCAACACGCGTTTCCATTTACTCTCAAGTGGTTATAGGCCCAGTACAGGCTATAGTTTGAAGAATTTCGACGATCACAATTCGTGTAGTTCCTGAGATGATTCCAAGGGATAATTCAAGTTCAACTTCTCAAAGCGAAGGAATGACTGGCGGTAACTAGAGACAGATAGCTGGAGGTGACTGGTCAACTGCAAGCGGGAGCAGTGTGCGGTCAATAGCAACTGTTCGGACTTTTGGAAGCGCGGTAACCCTACCGGCCATTAAGGAATTGAAAGGAAGGCAGAATTTTGCATCATGGGCTTTTTCAATGCAAGTGGCGCTTATACGCGAAGGTACGTGGCGTGCAGTCAAACCGTTGGAGAATGCGGCAGTGGATCCCGACATGAGCCGATCCCGACTAATCCGGAGGTTTGATCTTCTGGACAAATTGACGACTGTCAAGTTGGAAGATTGCGAATGCGAATCTGTTGAAGACTACGTGGACCAGTTGGTGACTACAGCAAATGATATGAGCGAGATTGGTTTTGAAGTCAACGATCAATGGCTGGCTTCATAACTGCTGAAAGGTTTACCATTACCTGAATATTATAATCCGATGATAATGGGTCTTCAAGCTGATGTAGTAAAGACGAAGATTACCCAAGCCGTTAAATGGCCTTTGAAGAGTTCCAGCAGTGAAGGTGCACTCTATTCAAAGCAGAAGATGAAGCGAACCAAGGGTAGTGCCGAAAAAAATAATGGTACCTGTTTTACTTGTAAGAAACCAGAGCATTACGCAGCAAACTGTCCCCAGAAGCAAAGCTCAAATTTTTCAAACCCGAAAGGTAAGGCATTGGGTGATATGAATAAAAAACGTTGAACTTTACTACATGTAGCATCTACTCAAAAACAAAATCCACAAAGTTTACTACACTTTGGTATGAATAAAAAACTTTTCGAACATGTAGTACTTACTACTTGTAATTGCAATAACATGCTCTTTCGTGTTATTGAACAAAAACAAGATTTCATTAAACATTTTAGGACTCAATTGGTAGTCGTTAGAATTCAATGTGGATCTTTCCTAAAACTCCCGGGTTCTCTTTGAAATTATTAAAATTCTTATCGATTTCCCAAAAAATCCCATTGAAATCTATAAAATATGTACCGACATTCAAAAGGTTTATGTTCTTACAGAAATACCGTCTCAAAGATACCCACAGAATTCCAAGAGATTAATATTCGGAATCCCATTCCCACCCCAATTCTAGAGTTTTTACCAGATTCCTAATATTCCCGCAATATTCCTAGAATGGTATTTAAACCTCAAGAATTATCATAAAAAATCCGACATCCCTATCGGAATCTCAAAGTTCGTACAGGAATTCCGGAATTCAAAAGGAAATCTGAGATGTCAGAATTTACACGTAAAATTCAGAATTACATTATCTGAATTCCTACCGACATCCTAAAATTCCTAGAAAATAACATAATTATCGTAATGGCAGAATTCACACGGATATTACAAATTTGCCACTGCCGGTAATCTTACCGGAATCTCAGCATTGGCGGGGCGAATGTTTTCGTAACCTCAGAATTCCTAAGCAAAACTCAAAATACCTTCCGAAATATCAAAACTCATATCGTTTCCCCATGATTTGTACTCAAAATTAAATTATTCCATTCAATTCCGCAATCTCAAAGCATGTGTAGCAACCTCTGAAGCCCATTGGGCCGTATGAATAAAATGTAGTAAAGTTGAGTTTACTACTTTCTCGGTAGTAAGCGCTATATGTGGAACACGAGTGGAACATGTTTGTGTCATTTTCCTTTCTACACCTTTCGAACATACTACAAACAACGCATTGCTATGAATAAAGGTAGCATTTACTATAAAGCTACTGGTAGTTAGCTTCAGAGGTTACTACACATGCTTTGAGATTGCGGAATTGAATGGAATAATTTACTTTTGAGTAAAAATCATGGGAAAACGATGTGAGTTTTGATATTTCGGAAGGTTATGAGGTTACGAAAACATTCGCCCCGCCAATTCTGAGATTCCGGTAAGATTGTAATATCCGTGTGAATTCTTGCATTACGGTAATTATGTTATTTTCAAGGAATTTTAGGATGTCGGTAAGAATTCAGATATTTACAATGTAATTCTGAATTTTACGTGTAAATTCTAACATCTCAGATTTCCTTTGGAATTCCGGATTTCCTGTAGGAACTTTGGGGTTCCGATAGGGTTGTCGGATTTTTTATGATAATTCTGGAAGTTTAAATACCATTCTAAGAATATGGCGGAAATATTAGAAATCTGGTAAAAACTCTAGAATTGGGGTGGGAATGGGATTCCGGATATTAACCTCTTAGAATTCTGTGGGTATCTTTGAGACGGTATTTCTGTAAGAATTTATGAGATTGCGGTGGGATTCCTGCAAATTATTGTGTGAATATTTGTAATTCTGAAAATCAATCTTTGTAATTATTGTAAAAACCTTTAAGATTCCGTTGATCTCCAGTTCCGTTGGAATTTCAAAGCAAAGCCTTAATATAAACCTTTTGAATGTCGGTAAATATTTTATAGATTTCAATGGGATTTTTTGTGAAATCGATAAGAATTTTAATAATTTCCCTGGTGTTTTACGGGAGATCCTCATTGAACTCTAACGACTACCAATGGAATCACTACCATGACCCCACAGTTATGGATCAAATAGTGTGGAGTCCAACCTATAAAATTCAATAAAACGACATGGAAAACGTAAAATTGTAATTTAAGAGCACGAATCGAATCGTTTCGAATTGGAGCTTCGGTTAGTAAACTGTTTTGAGTGTAATATTTACATAGGATTGCATAAAAAATAAAAATTGTATCGATTCCTGAAAACCATATTATGGATCAATTTTCATATTATGGATCAAATTGTGACATATTACGGATCAGTGCGCAAAATCAAGAGATTTTCAACTCAATGCATCTGTATTGCATGGTATGGCGAATGTTAACAATGTGTCATATATTACTGCAAAACATAGCAGTGATAGAGCTGGAAACAAGGGTAAAATGACCTTTTTTGTGATACTGCATTGTAGTAACTGAGACATTAACTGTTTTCGCTTCAAACCAAGTTTTCCACCCATTTTTGTCTTTAAAAAAATTAAATTTACAAACCTTGATGTTTTATTAGTTTTGTCGTTATTGCTATTGTCTGAAAATGTCGAATCCAATGCATAAAATAGCAGATATCTACATTCTTTGGAAGTGATCCATAACCGTGGTAAACGATCATTTCCTGGTCCATATTATGGATCACTAGCTAGAAGTGCTAATATTCGGTATTTAGAATCAACAATCAAGAAAAATGTTTTCCAAAGATGAATTCATACTAAATCGAAGCGAACGAGCATAAAACATTCTATAACATTTGAATTTTACCACCTGTGGGAGCTTATGAATGCTGACGGCACTTCTTACAGAAAACGACCATATAATGATAGCTGAGTGGTACCAACTAAACATTTGTCAAGTTCACCGTTATTCAGCGGTTGAATGTTGTGCTTAACATTACAAATGGTAGAAGACAAATAGTATAAGATGGGAAAAATATGTTTTACGTCAACGTTTATGTTTTGAGCGAGTTATCCGATGTTGAACGCCAAAGTGATCCGTCACTGTGGGTGATCCGTAACTGTGTGGGCATGGTATATATCACCCATAAAAATCTCTACATTCTAAGTTCTAGAAATTCCAAGGATCAGAAACCCCACCGAGAATATCACAGAAACACTTAGAACTTCCGGAATTCAACATGCTTTTAAGAAAACACACGGGGAGCATCAAAATTCTACCGAAATTTCACCAGAATCTCAGTACTGGTGCTAGAAAATATGTGGTTCCTAATTTGATTGCTGTAGTTTCAAGATCTCTTCATAGATGTTAGGCTAATATTAAAAAAATCATCAATCACTGGTGTTGGCGAAGACCGAAAGCCATTTAGAAAATTCTTTGATGAACCATCATCATAAAATCATAGACATATATCTTTATAAAGAGAATACCAAACTAATTGCAAAATTACACTACAAATCTTGTCAAGTTACAGCACCTTCATGATTTTTGAGCAAATTGTCGCGTAATCAATTAGATTCCATGCATTTCCTTCATATGCATGATTGTATTAATTTTAAACGTCTCTCTGAATAGATTGTTTTTTACGTGCAGAATCAATCTGCACTCTGCATGGAAATTTCTTAACGTGCAGCTTCAGTCACTGCTCATGTTCGAAAGTAGTAAGTACTACATGTTCGCAAAGTTGTTTATTCATACCAAAAGTGTAGTAAACTTTGTGGATTTTGTTTTTGAGTAGATGCTACATGTAGTAAAGTTCAACGCTTTTTATTCATACCGCCCATTGTGTGCTATGTTGGCTACAGGAGAAGGAAGATAAGAAGATTGGTTTTTCGATTCCGGCGCAACATCACACATGACACATGACAACATGACACATGACAACATCACACATGACACATGACATCAAATCCGCTGCAAGAGGTATAGTGAATCTGGAGTTAGAAGAAGGACCAATACATGTGAAGGACGTTTAGATAATTCCAGATCTGACGACAAACCTGTTGTCCATTAGCAACATATGTGCCACAAACATGACAGTCTTGTTCAAAATAGACGGATGCGAAGTTCGAGACGAAGATGGCGATATCGTTGTTACCGGTAATCAAGAGAATGGGATGTACAAACTGAATACGAAGAAATAGGAAAAAGCGTTTCTGGTGAAAGATTCAAGCTTGTGGCACCGCAGGCTAGGACATATGAATCAGCAGTATATGAGCAAACTTACAACGATGGTGAACAGGATGCCGCTACGATTTGGCGTCACAGCGGATGGTGTGGCATGCGCACACCAGAAGTTCTTTTCATTCTAGTTCCTCGCGTGCACAAAACCCGTTGGACCTGGTTCACTCTAATGTCTGCGGACGGGTAGAAGTTTCATCGATTGGTGGAAGCCGTTACTTCGTGACCTTTGCGAACGATGCCAGTCGCAAGGTTTTCGTGTATTTCATCAAGTCCAAAAGTCAAGTAAAAGAAGTGTACGAGAAATTCAAGGCATTCGTTGAACGACAAACGGGACGAAAATTGAAGATATTACGGACGGATAACGATACAGAGTATATCAACTCCACGATGAAGAACGCGATGAGGTGATTCACCAAACCACGTGTCCTTACACACCTGAACAAAACGGGACTGCGGAGAGGATGAATAGAACAGTTGTGGAGAAGGCGAGGTCAATGTTGAACGATGTCGGACTCCAGAAGTTTTGGGCGGAGGCCGTATCCACGGCAGCGTATTTGGTGAACAGATCTCCAACTCGATCACTAGAAACAACACCAGAAGAAGCGTGGTGTCAAAAGAAACCAGATTTGAAGCATTTACGAAAATTCGAATGTCAAGTAATGGTTCATTGTCCAAAGCAGAAGTTCGATTCCAAATAGGTCAAGGGCGTATTCGTTGGATATGCTGAGAATTCCAAAGGCTTCCGAATGTACGATCAAGAAAAAGACAAGATGATAATAAGTCGAGATGTCGTGTTCATTAATAAGAAGCAGAAGTTTCAACCAAAGGATGTAAGTGAACAGTTTCAAGATCATCCTGTTATTCGACTGGCCGGAAAAAAATGCTGAACAAGAAAATGAAGGCCCAAATGTTTAACCACCGTCAACCAATCAAAAAATATCTCCTTCCGTAGAAATTGCCGAGGCCAGCACTGCGCTCCCACCGCAATCTGGTAGAACCGCCGATGAGCAGCAAGGATTCGGGCGCAGCGGTTGGGAGCGCCAGCCTCAAGGCAAGTATTCCGATTTCATGTGTTTTAGTTCTTCTGAGCACAACCAGTACACACGCGTTTCCATTTACTCTCAAGTTTGGAGAAGCAAGGTTTTTCATAGGGCTGAGAATCACACGCGATAGAGCGAATGGCAATATTTGGCTGGACCAACAGCAGTACGTTAAGGATGTTCTCGAACAGTTCAACATGACGAACTGTAGCCCCGTTTCTAATCCGGTTGATCCTGGCGCAAAGCTCGACAAATCGATGTGCCCATGCGAACCAGAAGAAGTGCAGAGCATGTAGGCCATCCCATACAAAGAGGCAGTCGGGACATTGACATTCATCGATGATGCAACAAGACCAGACAGTTCCTTAGCTGTAAATATGGTGAGTAAGTTTAGCAGTAACCCTGGCCGTAGGCATTGGGAGGAAGTGAAACGAATCATGCGTTACCTGAAGGGCACTTCAAACAATCGTTTGAAATACTCGATGATTGGCAATCCACATTTTACTGGTTATACGGATGAGGATTGGGGAGGAGATGAAGATCAAAGATTTACCACAGGTTATGTCTTAAGCAAGATGGGAGGAGCACTCTCATGGAACTGCAAACATCAAGATGTAGTGGCATTATCAACTTGTGTAGCCGAATATATTGCTTTATCAAGAACTACACAAGAAGCTCTCTGGTGACAGCAGATGTTGCAGCAAATTAACAGAGTTCTACAAGTGCCAATTCTATGCAACAACCAATCTGCCATATGCGTTGCAAGAAATCAAGTTTATAACCCCCGTCCGAAACGCATCTCAATACGGTATTATTTCGTTCGTGAAGCTCTGGATCGTGGCGACATTGGACTTTCGATTATGTTTCTACAAAGTAGCAGCCGGCGGACGGATTTACCAAGCCATTAACTGAACTGCTCGGTATCGTAGGTTAAGGAGGAGTATTGCGGTATGGTGAAGCTAAGTAACTTACGAATAGCTGTCGTTATGCCTAGCAACAAGAGATGGTCAAAACGGCTCATTTCAGTGAACGGATCTGAACCGAATCACTCATTTTAGTGAACCGGATCTTTTGAACGGTTCAGTGGCTCGTAAAGCAAGAGCTAACGGAAAAAAGAGCGGTTCACTCCCGCGACATGCGTCGTTCCTTTTGTACCTTTATCTCTCTCATATTCTCTGTACCTTCACTACCCCAGGAACTCACGATACACTCGGCCAATTTTCTCTACCCCAACCAAAATATACTTTGCTGTCATTCAAGTGGGCACTTTTTCTCTCTATCTTATATCTGCCTGTGTGCGGGGCATTTTTTTCTGTCTATGCTGAGAGCGCAGAGAACATGGAGCAGCAGAAAACTTTGGTTGCTTGCATGTGTGGAGTGGCGCGCAAAGCAAGGCACGTGTCAAGCGTACAATAAAGCCGAGAAATGTACGAAAGAGAAAAGAGTCACTTTATGTTTGATCCGTGGTGATCAAATGAACCGACTCTCGTCAAAAAAGAGCCACAGATCACTCGTTGATGGATTCGGATCTTTTGAACGGCTCAGATTTTTTTGCCCATTTCTATTAGCAACCCACTTGCTTGGTAGCGACCCCTAGTTGTTTAGCACAATCAATACATACACGTTTCCATTTATTCTCAAATGGAAGAAATGTCATTTCAAATGGGGCCCTCTGTAGGAAATTTCTTGACCCATTCAGTCCAGCAATTTCTTTACTTTTCTTGAACAAAACAGCAAGCTCAGCATTAAGCAAAGTATGCTGTTTCCCTCAAGAAAAGTAAAGAAATTCCTCGACTGAATGGGTCAAGAAATTTCCTACAGAGAGCCCCCTTTGAAATGACATTTCTTCTCAACTGCGTACTGCGATCAGAAAAATGTGATTTTCTGGACCATTTCTGGGAAGAAATTTTCCACGCATCGAGATAGGCGATTCCTTTTCTTGTCAGTAGCAAACCAGCCTTTAAGCCTGATCGCTGCTGAAAAGTAATTTCTTAGCCTTCTTGATGCATGGGAAATTCCTGCAAGGAATCGATAAAGAATGCGCTTTATCTGATCGTAGTACGCGGTTGAAAAGAAATGTCAGTTCAAACGGGTGTCGCTGTAGAAAATTTCTGCAAGGAATCGGCGAGAAATTGCTGCATTGTGTAGTGCACATTTTATTTATTTTTTGTTAAATTGATCAAAACCAAATGGCCGCCAAAGACATTTTCTATGGAGAATGTCGGTCCCCCAAGGTTTTTTTTTAAATTTGTGAAAAATGGTGCAAAAATATCGAGAAACAAAAAAAGTTATCGCGATTTGATTTTTGTTAGCATTAAAAAATGAAGCTGCCGGTAGATTAAAAAAATGATGAATTTGCTAAATTTTCATAGCATTTTCAGTAAGCTGGATTAATCTGTAGGAAATTTTGAGAACTCCTAATACTCGAGGAATTTCCATTAGGTTTTTAATTTTTAGGTTGACAGCAATATTCCCCAAGGAATCCTCAGTTTTCATCGACGAACAACTTGTTAAGTATAACAAATGTGAATAATGTTCAAATAAACGTATAACCCATCATGAATTCAATCAGTCTGATTTTCTGTCTATTTTCGGAAAGTTTGCGCAGTTATCTTCAATTTCTGTTGATACTTACTTGATTATTGATGGGCTGCAATTCGCTACGATGAATCTGTGCCAAACGGATGAGTTTTCTCCACTGGGCTCGGTCCTGGGCTAATCGCTTCCAGTCGCCCTGAGCGTTAAGTGCCCTTAAGTCCTCCTCAACTGCAAAAAGCCATCGTGTGCGCGGCTTATCACGAAGTCGGCGGCCTCGTCCGAGTTCTCAGTTGACTATTATCTTAGCTTGTCTTTCTTCCGGCATACGGACAACGTGACCAGCCGTGCCGTGTTTTGTGCGCTCGGCAATATCCACCTCTTTATACGCTTGATACAACTCGTGATTCTTGCGACGCTGTCAGATGCTGCAGGATAACCGGAAGAATCAGTGTCTTGTACAACGCGAGTTTTGTCGTCTTTCCACTTCACGGGTAACGTCATTACCGCACGTCACTAGTGTTCCGAGATATACAAATACTCCCACCACTTCAATCGTTTCACCACCTAGCACCATTTCGCTACCACTAACACGTTCGGACCCACGTTGACCACTAGGTATCATGTACTTTGTGGTGTTGATCGTCAGTCCGATGCTCGCTGTCTCCTTCTTGAAATGCACGAACGCCTCTCCCACTGCCCGACGGTCAATCCCGATGATGTCGATATCGTCCTCAAAGCCAAGGAGCATATGTGAACGTGTGATAATGGCACCGCTTTTCTGCACACCGGCTCTCCTGATAGCACCTTCGAGCGCTACTTACGTTAAACAGCAAGTAAGAAAGAGCGTCACCCTGTTTCAATCCATCTAAGGTTACGAACGATGACGAAATCTCGCCTACCACCCGAATAGCGTTGCACGAATCAGTCTAATCGGCTTCGCCGGAAAACCATGTTCGGACATAATTTGCCACAACTCGTTTTTCTTCACTGAATCGTACGTTGTTTGCAAGCATATGATGAGTCTGCAAGATCTCCCGAAATTTATCTAGGATTTGACGCACGGTAAACATTTGGTATTCGCCGACAAAGGACTCATCATGCGGTCTCAATGTGTTGAATAGAGTTCCAGACATGATGTTGATGTAAACCTAAATAAATAAATAAAAATAAAAACAGAAACCTCTGGTGAGTCGTGAAAAATAAGCTCAATGGCTAGCTGGGTCGTTCATCAGAAAAGATTTGGAACCTATGCTTTGTTTTTTTTCAAATAAAAAAACTGCAGGCTTTGTTTTCGTCGTCATGGAACCAACCCAAACTTATAGCTATTGGGCTTGAAGTTTGTAAAAACACACAAGATTTGGCCGACAAAAAGCCCCTATGGCAAAGAGTAAATTCCCCTATCTTTTGGAAAATTTGAAAACGATAATTCTAAATGCCTGTAGGGTAGATGTACCAGTTATGGACATAATGGTTCCCTATTTCGCCATACGTGATAATTTATTTATTTTAAATTTTTAACCATTCTTTGTGTTTTAGTAGTTTGATATCAAATGAATCTTGATGTTAAAACATTAAAAAATATTCGAAATGTGAAAGTTTTTGAGAAAGCACATATGGCCAAAAAGGGAACCACTATAGCTATAACTGGTACACTTTCCCTACATCTAATATTCCTAGGTTAGAGTTCCCAACCAGTGGTCCGCGGACCCCCAGGGGGCTGAGACGACTTTGTAGCAATTTAAGCCATTGCAAATAAGTGTCGTGCTGCTATTAATGAGTATATGTATGTGAGAAGTCTCCAACCTTGCATGCTTTACCAGATTACCGCATTATCACCGCATTCCAGATTTTTGATACTTCACATAATATAATTTTATAACTTACTAGTGGTCCCGCCAAACTTCGTCTTGCCATCAAGTAGGCTGTTAAAAAACGTCATGGCACGTCCATACAAAATGACAATCCCGTCCACTCTCACTGTTTCGACTATCATGGTGAATATCCTGAGCATTTTATACACACAAACACGTCGGAGCACTTCAGGAACATAACTACGGAAGAATTTTTGAAATCCGATAATCCGTTCTCCAGCCATTTCGTGACATACAAACACCATTCCATTTTTATTTATATAGATTATGATTTTTCTAAACTGCGGAATATACGTATTACCTCCAACGTCATTATTGGAACAAAGTATTCAGGCAATTCGAGGCGAGAAATATTCATTCACCATTGACGAAATCTTCTTAAATTTATCACCAGAGTTTTTCGTTAGATTTTCAAATGATATCTGTAGTATTGAGCATCAGTAGAATTGGGCGGCAATTTTGACAATACAGTCGCCTCTCCACATCTCGATATCGAAGGGACCATCGAGATAGGGAGAGATCGAACTCATTGAAAATCACTCCGTTGCCAGGAAAATTAAAAACAAACAGATGTCATTTCGTCTTCGCAAATTGTTTTGAATCTCTAAAATCTAGTCTAGTAACCTTTGATAAAGGGCATATCGACATACGGAGAGAAAATTGGGAACGAAAATCACATCGAGATAGGTGTGGGGACGGACCTGGTGTAGGGGTTAGAACACACGCCTCTCACGCCGAGGACCTGGGATCGAATACTATCCCCGAGATAGTCACTAAAAATTTCAGTAGTGACGACTTCCTTCGGAAGGGAAGTAAAGCCGTTGGTCCCGAGATGAACTAGCCCAGGGCTAAAAATCTCGTTAATAAAGATAGAAAAAAAAACATCGAGATAGGGAGAAATCAAGATAAGGAGGATATCGAAATATGGAGAGTGAAAATGTATGCAGAATGATGGGACCGAAAAAATCATCAACCTAGGGAGAGATATCGAGATGTAGAACATCGAGATGTGGAGAGTCAACTGTATTTCTAAGAGTTTTTGGTGAAAATTCTAATTGTCGACTGTTGGCACATCAGAAAAAGAGCTTCTTTCCTAAAATATGTAGCTTCAGGAACTGATTTCTAATGGATACCTAATTTTTTTTTAAATCCTGGCAAGACATTCTTGGATTACTGGTAAAATTCTTGAGGAATATCTGAGGAAACATTCAAATCTTATTGAAAATTCGAAAAATGGGATGATTAATGGAGAAGTAATCTTATACATACTCTTAATGAATTGCTGGCAAGATTTTTGTTCGAATCTTCCCAAGTAGGCATTCGATTTTTATTTGGGCAAGATACGCTTAGGAGGTTAGATTTTATACAAAATGGTCAAAATGAGAGATTTATGATGACTTTAAACTTGAGATACAGAGATCCAAGCATCCAAAGATGACATTTTTGTAAAAATAACGACAAATTATGTTATTCTGTCCAGAACTGTAATTGCAAGACTCCTGGCTAAATTTTTACCGAAGTTCATAGCAAAATTCTTACATTATCAGTGGTGAGGCAATTTTTAGGTTTGTCTGCCAAGTATGTTTTATTCCGAGGTCTTTGGCAGATTTTCACTAATCTTGTGAAGAGCATCCGATTGATCTTTTTGGTACTTGACGAGACCATACGCAGAAATCTCGCAAGATATAACTGCTTCAGTTATTCAATCTGTTTTTGAGCTAAATTAAGATCATTGGAGTTACAGTCATCCCTCCATGAGTCGATGTTCCATTACTCGATATCGACTCATGGAACCATACTAAAAACATAAAATCATGGTTACTATGATGGTCCCTTAAAACAGCTTTCCAAAGAATAGCTGTTCCATGACTCGATATTTCCATGAGTCGATGGTCCCTTCAATATCGACTCATGGAGGTTTGACTGTATAATTTGGGCATCGTTTCCATGCTTTGATTTCAAGATCATTTATTTTCAGGGGTCCGCAATATGTTTTTCGAACTTCGAAAAATTGAGAACATCTGTTATAGGTATAAACCTATTGTTTTTTGATATATGTAACCACAACTGAGGCATGATCTTAGCTATGTTTAAAAAATGCAGCGCGATCAAACATCACAATTTTCAAACTTGAAATAATGGCCACGATTTTGTTCTAGTTACTCCTCTGTGCATCGGCGAGAATCGCGCGATGACTCGAGAAGGACGAACGTTGATTGAAGATCACCTTCGACAACACGTTCCGACAGCGGGGACGTTGCGTGGGAGGTTTGATTTCTCATCTTCACCCATCATTTGCCAACCCCTACGGCACACTTTTCAATCTTCACATGTATTTATTAAGTATCGACAGTTGAAAGGTGTTTAGAGCAGCAGACGAGGTACCCAAAGGTACTCACAAAACTTTGAAGAGGGTGGCCTTCTGGCTGTGAAGGCTATTGGCGCGTGCTGCTGGCGGCAATGACGTGCGAAGTTCTTCGATCGAATAGGTACACCGTGGCTGAGCGAGATATGAGAATAGCAGTCGTCAGTATAAAGTGCGGCATGGCGACGAAGCGGCTTTTTCCGAACTGAGCCTGTATGCTGTTGCATTTGGTCGGTAGGTAGGTATAGGCAAACGGCCATGCAAAACGAACGTTAGTGCACATGGTTGCATTTTGGGTCGTTATGACACTAGTGATGGCGAGGCGAGGCGAACGAGGACGGCCTTCAACTGCGCGCTGCAAAGCGGGTCGTTCACAACAGAGAGAATGCAAATCGGGTTCGGTGGCTTGGTGGAGGATACAGCGCCGATCCAGGGTCGCGTGGTAATGCTTTGTGCGATGGGCTCTCTCTGTATGGAGGGGTGGTAGGTCATTTGGCATAAAGTCGTTTGGCATAAAGCTGTTTGGCATAAAGTCGTTTGGCATAATGGTCATTTGGCATAAAGTCGTTTGGCATAATGGTCGTTTGGCATAACGGTCGTTTGGCATAACGGTCGTTCGGCATAATGGTCGTTTGGCATAATAGTCATTTGGCATAATGAGTCTGAAACCAAGAATTTCTTAAGATGAGATTCGGGCTTGTTTTGGAGTCAATAATTGACAATAATTGATACAAAATGTCACCTTATTCTACAAACATATGCTCTTGAATAAACTAAAGCATATTAGGAAAGTTATTGTCAATAATATTTTATAATTTATGCAGAAATTACCCTTCTTTCAAATATTTATTCTTCTTTTGAGTTCCGCTTATTAAAATCCGCTTCCGGATTTTTTTTTTAAATATGATGTAACCAATTATAGGCATAAAAACTATTCATTTGAAATTGAAACAAATTTCACCTTCTTTTATACATAGGCTGTTCTTTTAAGATTTCTTTATTTTTTAGATATTTTTTTAGATTTTTGATAGACTGACAAAATGGCGGCAATTGATAACATTGATCTGCTCAAGTTATCAGCGAAAAGAGAAATCGATTACTGCAGTTAATTTGATGGGTTGTGCTACTTTTTCCGTAATGTCGGTTCCCCAAATGTCATTACCCCGAACGCCAGTGTTCCGAATACCAGTTTCCCGAATATCCCGCTTCAACAAAAAGTCCACTTCCCCGAAAAGTTTGTGACACTCATACTTGTCGTAACTTTAAACATTTCAGGGTGGTTAGCGAACTGACCATCCGATATGCACCCTTCTTTATTTAATTGGCGGTTCTTTCGAGTTTTACCGTCCTCAATATTTTTGCCAACATAAGTATAGCCAAGAATGACAGAATACCAGCTTGTTTTGATTGCTTATCGTTCTTGCTGGTTTACCTTCCAGCCACTAAAGACTATTATAGCACCTATTTCAACTGCATCACTTTTCGGGGAAACGAGTCATTCTAGGAACTGGCATTCGGGGAACCGACATTCAGAGAAACGACATTCGGGGAAAAGTAGGACAAGAGCTATGATTCTGAACGCAATGTTTGATGTCTTTTCGTCTTACTATGCCGCAATAGTTTTTGGCGTCCAATCTTCTATTGATTTAATCATAAATTTTGCCTTCTTCTAAAAATAGGCTGTTCTTTATATTTATACTGTTTTAAATTATATTATTTAGTCAAGCTAAATGTTTACCATTTATATATTTCGCAATTCTTGCAAGATGTGCTGTTAAAATAATAATTACTTTAGAACCTGTAAATATTCAACATATTTTTTTGCAAACACAAGATCTCCTTTCAACATATGCTGGAAAAATATTATTTCAAAACCAAATTTTCCCTCCTTTCGAGAATAGACAGCGTTTTTAATGTACACTTTCAAAATCAAAATTTATATTGAATCGTTCAAAAGTTTTGCCACATAAATTTTCTTTCAAAAATGTGTAGTTTATTTGAGTTATGTTGTGAGAAGATATACAGTGTTAGAGCCGTAAACATTTTAAACGAAAAATAATCTGCTCTTGTATATAGGCTATTTTTGCATTATGCTGCAATAATAGATCTTTGGATAGGAGCTTTTAATATTTTGCAAAAAAATTTTTCCTTCTTCTACCAAGTAATTTTCATCAAATGTTACGTACAAACTGGGACAGTGCTTGATCTGCAGCAAAATGTGTGCGTTCCCTTAATTAATTACTGCGAACTTTCTTTGGCAATTTACTATTTTCAAATATGTATATCGCAACAACTCAACGACACTTTATGTTCTTTTTGCTATGGGCTCAGTGGTGCTGATCTCGGTAAAAGTTTCGAAAATGCCGATATTCATTCTAACTCAATCATTATGCCAAACGGCCATTATGCCAAACGGTCATTATGCCAAACGACCATTATGCCAAACGGCTTTATGCCAAACGACCTTATGCCAAACGACTTTATGCCAAACGGGGTACAATCGTATGGTGGCCACTGCTCTGCCTGTAGAAATTTGTAAGTGATAAAACTATGGCGTTTAATACACCTGAAAGATGTAAGGGAACATGTCAATATCGGTGTCTTGAGAAATTTTGTACACGAAATTCTTGATAGCCGATCATATCCCGTTAGCATCGAATCCTGATGGTGGTTTCGGTGCATTCATTTCTTGTAGTTGACGGAACAAGTGCATCGAATGCGTCGAGATGGTCTAATCAGGCCTGCCCAACCTTTCTGAAACGCGGGCAAAATCTCAGCAACAGTAACAGGTGGCGGGCCAAATTTCGTGTAGTCCACATAAAAATCCATCTTCATAAAATCAAACAACAGTAAATTAATGAAAAAGGTTTTTTTTTAAATAGAAATATATATTTGTACTGAGCATGTCACCGAGGACTAGGTGAGAGCTGAGCTCATGATTATATAATCTAGCCCAGATTTTCATATGCATCCAATCCAAGATTATATTAGAAACCTATCGTCAAACAAGGTTACATATAACGACGCACAGTGATTCGTGTCCATACAAAAGTTGGAAAAAAGTCTAATGAAGTTTCTTTACCCTAATTTATCAAATTATGTATTTCTTGGAACTATTTATCGTCATCGCATGGTTAAACCCATTTTTAGGTGATTATACATATATGAGTTCTATGTTATCAACATGTGATATTAGCTTCGTCAAGGTGTGCTGCATTTGAGCCCAGTTAGTGAATGGCTCGAAAATGGAATCATTCAGTATCGTTATATAGCTATATTGTTGAATGATTTCAACAAATATGCCTTTTAATTAGCACTCAAATAGAAGTATTCCTTACAGTTAATAATTTATAATCGTACTCAGTATTGTCCCATTAGACTGATGCAAATTTTGAAGTTTTTGCTCCCCTATGCTTAAACGATGTCAATTATGATGAAAATGATCCTCCCAAAATTTGAAGTGATTCGGAAGAAATTTGACTGTGCACACGCCATTTGAAGTTTACTATGGTTACTATGGAAAACGCCAATCTTTTGTGTTCAGCCCTCTATCTCTTCGTCATGATATTTTATGGAAAAGAAAACACACTCATCTCATGTGAAAACTTCCCAGCTACAACTTTGCTGAAGACCACATTTTGATGGGACGTAAAGATAATTTGTTATTATTGATAACAAAGCCTATTTCATGATGAGATGATTATTTAATTACTTCAATAGCAACACTGCTTTTTTGCTGTAGAACAGTGGTGCTCAAGCTGGAGCACGTTGCGGGCCAAATCATGATTTTTCATCAGTGCAGCGGGCCGCGATATTTGAATCTGATTGGTGCGGTCTTTGTTTATTTGCTCGTCTCGCAGGAAACCATTTTCAAGATGCGCACTTAAAATACTACACACAAAGCTTTTGCAGTTTGTTGCAGGCAATAAGCTCAATAAATCAGCTGAATTAGATAGTTTCTGAATCTCCAAGTTCTGAAAAACTAACGCATCAATAATACCAAGTAAACGTTTTTCCAACAATTGATAGTTTTTGTGTCACATAAAATGTAGCACGATCGATTTCTTTCTAAAGATTTTAAAGATTCTAAAGATAAGAAAAGATTCAGAATGATTTGCAGATTAATTGTTTTGATTTTTTTTGTAAGATTCTGCCTGTGAATATAAACATTGAAAATAATTAATTGTGAACGAACCAGATTCAGAATCAAGATCAAATCCAGATTTTTGAAATTATTATGAAAATATTCATATTCTTCAGCATTAAATCAGTCATTTAACTGTTACATATGATAATATCATTTTTCCCAACGACGTATTTGACAAGAGATCCCAAAACATTTAAACAAGAACCACAAAAATAATAAAGACCAGTACGAGTTTTTTTCCCATTTCTTTGGAAGTATTGGAAGTCCTTACTAAATGTTATGCACTTTTGTAATTGTAGAATAAGAATTTTCTTCTTTTCTCTTAAAGTGTTCCGCGGGCCGCAATCTTGGGCTCAGAGAGCCACATGCGGCCCGCGGGCCGCAGGATGAGCACCACTGCTGTAGAACATAGTAGCCTGGATTACTTTGATCTATTCTTCCCGCCAGGAGCACTACTGTTGCCTGCCGAACAGTTGGTGAAGCATGCTACATGCAAACCAACTTTATGATGATGAATAACAATTTATCCTGACGTCCAATCAAAAAGTGGTCTTCGGCAAAGTTATAGCTGAGAAGTTTTCACATGAGATGAGAGTGTTCACTTTTCCATAAAATATTATGACGAAGAGATAGAGGGCTGAACACAAAAGAATGGCGTTTTCCATAGTAATCTCCATATAAACTTCAAATGGCGTGTGCACAGTCAAATTTCTTCCGAATCACTTCAAATTTTAGGAGGATGCTACTTACCATAATTAAAATTGTTTAAGCATAGGGGAGCTATAATTTCAAAATTTGCATCACTCTATTGTCCCATCCAATCCGTTGCGCAAGATGAGTCAAAGATTTACCAAAACCTGACAGAAAAAATAAATAAATCAAGACTAATTTGATATGTGTTCAAGTGTGTGCTCACATTTAGCATAGCATAGCATAGCATAGCATAGACTGACTGTACATGTCAATGGTTGCTACTCCGTGATTGATCGGAACTGGTAAGAATTGCACTGGGATCCAAATGAATAAGGGATGGGAGTTTCCGCTTACTCTCGAAGTGCAATTTTAGCAGATCTAATATTATTGATCAATAACGGCGCCGGCCAAGTCCTTACAGTCAGTTGGGATGGGGAAGGAATGTTAGGGTGTAATGATTGTTGCTTCTAGAGACCGAGAATACCTCTGCATCTCCACAATCATCACGGGAAGGGTGTTTATTAGTGAGGGAGGAAAAGATCTGGGAGTCACCTCTGGTCGGTGATGCGATCCATGGACAAGGGGGATATATACGACTTATATTTAAAGCTAGTTTTGGGAGAAGCTTTAAAAAACACGTCAACATCTATATTGTCGAACAATTCAAAAGACTTTTTTATTAATGACAAAAATTGAAAATTACATGTATATATTTTAAATTATATGAAACAGGAATAATGCCGACACTTGTAGTGACGAACCATACATAGTTTGTTTGAAAATTACATATAAGTATTACTGTGCATTTTGTCTCGATATGGTAGAAGTTTAAAAAAATACGTCAACATTCACAATGTCGAATAATTCAAAAGGTAATTTTTAATAATGTCAAAAAGAGAAAAATATATGTATATTGAAATTGTATAAGAAAAAAGCCGACACTTATAGTGACGAACCATACAAAGTTTGTTTTAATATTACTTAAAAGTTACGCTTTCAAGAAAATATGTGTTATCATAAGCATGAAACGAACTCACCAGTTGGTAATCCATCCTCGACTGAACACAAAACTGACACTGACAGCAAAACTTCTTGGCGTACCGAAAATAAACCGTCTTGCTTGGGCCTTCCCAAATTCCTACCCAGCAAAACGCTCCAAAACAGGAAAAAAAATCGGCGTCGAAACCACGCGCGAAACCGTGAGCAAAATCTATCGGACGACGCAAAACCGAACTGTCCTGCTTGGGCTTCACGAAGCACTACCCAGCAAGACGCTCCAAAACAGCAAAAAAAAAAATCCCATATCTGTCAAAGGATAGAGACTCTAGTTCGATTTTATCCAGATTGTCTTTGGAGAATTTCCTCCGAATCCGGACTGGGTGGTGGCCGGAGCGCCGAAAGCCGGTGTCCCCGTAGTACTCGCCCCGAACAGTCCACCTGCGGCGTTGCGGTTGCGTTTGTCCGAAGAGCGAAGGCGTCGCCTGTTGGCCAAAAGCGGGCGTAGCCCCAAAGGCCCCAGTCGTCGCCGGTTTCCCAGAGGTACTCGTCTGCCCGAATGGACTGGCCGTGACTGTGGTGCTTCCGAATATGCTGCCAAATCCCCCGGCAGCACTCGTTTGGCCGAATGCTCCCTGCTTGGGGCCAAACATGATAAATTTCCAAAAATTCGCTTGAAAGCTTCCGAATCGCTATCACTTTTGTTTTGATTTTTGCTCCGTCCCAGCTCAAGTGTGTGCTCACATTTAAAAACTAAGTTGAATTTTATTTAGTTTGCTCCATATATTCGGACATATACTTCAAAATGCTCCTAAAAAATTCGATTTCTACTCAATATTAATGTGATCTTGGTAAAAGACTATTCAACTATCGTATAAAAATACAAACATATTTTAGAAATTTTTAGAGAAAGTTTGTTTTTTACCTATTTCTTGCCCTCGCATCACTGTGCGACGGGGTGTCTTGAGACACATGGTAATTTACAATCAAATTTCACTAAAAAGCACAATATCAAGAGAAAAATTATTTTTAATCGGTCCTACAATACACGTGACCAACAATTCAAGTAGTGGTTACAATTGAAGCTGTCATTGGAATTATTTTAACTCTTTCAAATCTCTTGAAATCTGTTACTTGACGGAGTTTAGTAAGTTAGATTTAATTTACAAAACTAATACTTACTATTAATGGCTTTCTTATCTATATTAATAAAAATGGAATGGTGTTTGTATGTCACGAAATGACTTCCGAACGGGTCAACGGATTTGAATGATTATATTTTCGTTTTGTTCGTCAAGTATTCCGACGTGTTTGTGTGTATCGAAATCTCAGGATATAGGCCTATTCACATGACGTTCCAAAACAGCTGATCGGGAAGCTCTTTGACAGTTCTTCTATGAAAATGACAGCCTCGTGTATGCAGCGGTCCTCCACTGATGTAAACAAATGCATAGACGGATCTGTCACATGAAAAGGCCTATTCACCGCGAAAATCGGAAAAACGAGCGTACATGGAACTGTCATATTGTATGGGAAGATTCATAGCGTTTTTGAACAGCCTACTTGATAGCAAGACAAAGTTTGCCGGGACAACTAGTAACAAATAAACAAAAATACTTCGCATTTTACAAAATAATAATACCAACTTCTTAATAAAAATACTTTTTATAAAAATGTTCCAATGTGGGATGACTTACAACACTTAATATCAAAGCAATTTAGAGTTAATGAAAGTGGAATACTTTTGTAGTTGGTGTACTTTATAATTAAGCGTAATAATTCATTAATCCACTACATACCCCCGGTTTGAATATTGTTCAGCTAATGTATAGAACCTTGATGCTATAACCCCTCATTTTTCCTCACACAAAATCCTAATTAGTTTCTTACAAATAAATAATCAAAACGTTCATGATTGAATGCTTTAAATACATGGATAGCAATACTTGACAAGTGCGACTAATAAAAATATCAACATTTTGATGAAAAAAAAAAACTAAATTAGCATTGCACGATGACGTCAAAAACAACGGTGCCAGTACCTGTCAAAGTTGACATGTGCCAAAAGGAAGGACGTTTCAAGTAATACTGTTTCATATGATATGCCCTCTTCAACATCTAATCCAATTTCTCTCGCCTTTCCTTTACGGTCCATCTAGTATTTATTGCTTTCTTCTCCATGCTCTCTCTTACTTCGAGCAAAATAGACCGATATGCCGGTAAACAGATTCAAAATATAGTTATCACGGTCGATACCTTTGTATGTAACATTTCCTTAAGGTGGCCAAACTTTTCCACTTTTCCCTAATTCGTTTGATGATTAATTGTTTAATTTGTTTCATTGTTTAATTGATCAAAAGTTTTTTTTTTTATTTTTCAAGAGATTTGCCAAAATATTTTATCCATACTTTACAGTCCTTGCCATGTTTTGAAAATACTTATGGTACTGATCATAGTCTGAACATTAATGGAATAACTCCTTGATTTTTTTTTGCAAAATCCTCAAATGATAGGGGAAGGGGTGGTAAAATAAACACCTTAAGGAAACCAACTTGTTTCTGTTAGAAAAACGAGGAAGTTGTATGGATCTACCCCACAACATCAAAAACAGGGAAGTTATCTATAGCAGCGACACGAATTCATACTAAAATAGCTGAATTTTCACATATTTTTGTCGCTAGTAAAAATCGATGTAATAATGTTCATTTTAGCTGCACTATGTGGGTAAAATGAACAAAATTCAAAATTCAAAATTAAATTTCTGAAAATTTTATTGCCATTTCGGTATGGTATATCCATTAATGACTGTAATCCATTCAAAAAGAATTCTAAAGGTATCAGATTTGACCTATGACGATATTCACCTCACTGAAAAACCTCAAGTCTTCCGAGCTAAAAGTTACGTCAGTTCTAATTTTCAAACGTGATTTTCTAAAATCTTAATTTTCGTTAATATTTTCACTTCAATTGACCTACGTATCATCTCAAACACTCTGTTTTATGTTATAAATCGTCCGTGCGTGATAAAAAATCATCGAAATTTGTTCTTTCTAGAATCTAGAATCTAGATAAAAGTCAAGGTGTTCATTTTACCACCCCTGTTCATTTTACCACCACTTCCCCTACTTGGAACAATAAAGGTTGTTTCTTATTCATTACATTTTTTATTGATAAAACATACTTGGCTTATCGAATTCCTATCCAAGGATCATTGTTGTCTTTCAAGTCATTGCTACTATCATTACTTGTCTATATCAGGGCGTTAATGATTTATCATAAATTTAATCATGATTAATGATTAATGATTATGATTAATCAAAAATGTTAATCATTAATCATAAAAATTAAGAGTTAATCATTAATCACTAATCATTATCATTGCAATATAATGTTTTAATCATTAATCATTAATCATAATCATAAAGATCGCCAATTTTATTCAGTAATCATAATCTTAATCATAAATCAAACACTTAATCGATCATCAATCAATCATTGAACAAAATTTTACAAATTTTATAACATTGCCTTCTAATGTATAAATAAATTTTGCATTTCTTATGCTCAAGGAAGTTTCAAATTCAACCAAGTACAGCATGACTTTGCTTTGTATCCGCGGACGTTACCATAAGACTAAAAAAGACCCTTAAATATTTCCTTCATGTACGACGGTGCATTTTCTCAGTTGTATTTGATCCGAATCCCAAGACCCGATTGGACGCTTGTGAGTAGTACCATTCTACCTGAAGGATTGCTGCTTATAGGCGCAGATTACCAAATTTCGACCAAGCACTAGTTTTCTAGCCGTTCATAAGATGATTGTATACTTTGTATGAAAATCCGAAAATTTGCACAAAATTTTTTAAAGCTCCCTGCTGTTCTTGTTCACGTTTGATGTTTTCAATCCTACATCGCCTGAAGATATCCACTGTTAAAGTTTAAGTAAAAATGGCAAAACATTCAAAACTGAAATAGCAGTTTTCTCCTTTAAAAATATGAAAATACACAGCTTTTTTATTTAGAAAATAAAAGGGAAAACTGATTTTTCAGTTTTAATTTTTGCACTATTTTTACTTGGGCATTAAAGCATTTCCATTTGAATTATCCTCTTCAATAATGAGTAAAGTCATTCATTTTTATGTTTATGGCACATTCGTTGCATACGTGCATACGTAGCGCTAAAAATTAAAATTTTTAAACTCTCCCCTCTCCGTAAAGCTTTCTGTATGAGAATTTTCAAAATTTTGTTTGAGTCGTACCACATGAGCCTGCCTTTCCCTTCGAGTATTACGTGATTTGCAGACGGTGCCATAGTGACATGCCATTTAATCATCATTTTTATTGATAATCATTATTAATCATTCAAAAGCTAATGATTAAATACTCGAAAGTATGCACTAAACGCCTTGAAGTATGCAACAAACGGATTATTTTAATTTTCCATTGGTTAGCAATAAATCTGAAATAAAAATCTTTTGAACTTCTTTACAGCAAATTTTTAATCTCAAACCGTTTTTACTGGAATCTAGATTCAGATCAAGGCAGAGCGAAAGTTCCTTTAAAACATTGTTTGAAACAATATAAACGGGTAGATTGATAAGAGATTTTCATACGTATTATTGAAATAGTCTCAGGGTACGGACAATTATGAAACTTTGGGTTTTGGTTCAAACTTTAACATAGATTCAGAAAATATAAACAACTGGATACTCCAACACAATTCTTTGGAAAAATCTGATATCTTATACTTCAATAATTCTCTTGAGAATGAAATCAATGGCTTTCTTTGCAAAATTCATGAAGTTCGGAAAGCTAGGTTTCAGAACTACCAATATAATATTTAACTTATTTATCACAAGATAAACAGCATATTAGAATTATTTTTCGTAATTTTTGAATCGAAACCCGCAGTTCTGAAGACAAACATCAATCCTGATATTTACAGAATTTTGTTAGAAGACGACTAAAAAACATAATTTTGAACAAATATCGTAAAACTAAACATTACATATATTTCCTCAATTGGATAAAATGGGAAAAAATGATATGAAATTTGCGATAAAGTTAGACGTCTTCTCGGTGCGAATCGAGCTCACGACTCCTTGTTCACTAGATAGGGCGCGTTACCCCTACACCACAACTCTACCCTACGGACTCATGGACACAACGGTTTCTACTGTTGAATGCCTAAGCCGAGAGTGCATTAGTTATTAGGTATAGAAAGACCATGTACTACTCGCCAACGACGTGCTGGGCGAGATTTAGTATAGTGCAGGCTCACAATGGGTCGCGACGTTCTCAATATAAATACGATAAATGATAATTTAAAAAGTATTATTTTGAAATTGAAAATTTTGATCAACATTGACATTATTCACGTAAGGGTTAATCATAATCATTAATCACAATCACTAATCATATTGAGTTTAATCATTAATCATATTCATTAATCATCTTAAATTGAAATTTAATCATCAATCATAATCATTAATCATACTTTGGCCTAATCATCAATCACAATCATTAATCATGTCTTCAAAAAATTTAATCATTAATCATAATCATTAATCACGATAAACTTGAATTTAATCATTATTCACTTAATCAATCATTGCGACCCGTTAATCATTAACGCTCTGGTCTATATCTTGGCGGAGGATTTAAATTTGTTGATTTTCTGATAAAAATTGAGGTATACAAGGATTAAAGGCATTTAGGAAAAAAAGACACATCCTGGTGAAGTCTTGTTAGATCTCTTGAGACTTACTTACTTGATGACTTATGATGAAACCCTTTGACAAATTACTGGTGTGATATCCTGATTAGATTCAATAAGAAGAATAAGATTCCAAGAATCCTCGAAGAAACCTTATTGCAGATCGTTTTACAACAAGGAATCATGTAAGGAGCAAATTCAACTCTTTCGAGGGGTGAATGAGGGTGATTCGCCTAGAAGAAGTGATGTACATACGATGACAGTTCAAGAATCATACAAATTCTATTGATTATACTTAATGTATCATGCAAATGTTTCGTGCTGTGAGTTTAAATATGCAGAGATAAGAACGGAAACAGTCTCACTGTAATTGAAAGGTAGTAGAAGAACAGCTGAATGGCGCGAAAAACACAGCCATTGATGATCAAAGCCAGTAAGAGAATTATACTATAAATCCAAGGTTTCAATGTGTTTTCGACCAGAACAAGAAATTTCGAAGTAATTGAACAGAGAATCGATATACTTTTAAGTAGTTTATTTGAAGATGCATGCATCATTTGTGAAGTAAAAGATGGAGAAGCAAACCCAAGCGCGTCTGCTGATCTTACACACGTTTGATGAGAATATACTTCAATTTTCCGGTGATTCATTTGAATAGTGTATGCCTCTCTTAGCAAAATAACATACTTACGCGATAATGGCTGCGACTGAGCTCGTTACCTTCTGGTAACCTATGACATCAATAGTAACTCATACCTAAAAAACTAACGCTTTATCAACGTTCGCTTTCGACATACTCCCTGACGATTATCGGAATGCGGTTGTGCAGCTCTCGAATGTTCAGCGCCTTCAACGTCGACTCGGGTCTCTCGAAGGTCACGGTTGCGATGGTGGAATTCTCGTAATGCCAAATGAACTCTATTTCGCCACAACTATCGAATCGGGCGTACAGATCGCGCTCCGGAACGGCTGCAACAAGAATCGCATGGATCGATATCGACGTTAGTCAACGTTCTTCATCGAAGTCAAGCCACCGCTAAATACTTACGTTCCGACATTTCCACAATGACGCTGTACCCGTCCCGATTGGCCGGCTTGCGGCAATTCAACGCCACTCTCAACCGCTTGCCATTGATCTTCACCCGATTCATTTCCAGTGCCCTGAACGCGTCCTCCCGCTGATGGTAATCGATGTACACCTCGCCATACTTCTCCAGAAAGCTGAAATCGCACAACACTATACGGCCGTAACGGGCAAAGGTGGCCTTTAGTTCTTCCTCCCGAACTCCGCTAGCAACGTTACCAACGAAAACTGAAACATTGTGTTCTCGGTTAGGAAAAATATCTCGATTTTGTTTTTGAAAGTCTTTGCATTCTAATAACTTACCGCACTGATCGGATTTTCCTTCGCGTGGCCGCCCCAATTGTCTCATCTCATGCAAAAGCGATTCCGGACTTTTGATGTTAGCCTCGGAAGGTCGATTGTAGCGACGTCCCCTTTCCACCGATCTTGAACGACGCCGTGAAGTGCGATCCCTCGATGAGGACCGATCACGGCGGTGGCGATCGGACGAGTGTGATCTGCGGTTCCTTGATCGACTTCGACGATATCGGTTGTACCGTGCGCGGTATTCACGGGATCGGCTACGCGAAAAGCGACGCCTTGCACCACGTGATGAGCTTCGACTGCGCCGCTCCCTCGATGGACTTCTTTTCGTCGGTGGATTTTTCGCCTGCTCCTGGTCGTGGCGTTCGCGCGACAGTGAGCGAGCTCTTTCGGCGAGCCACAGTTTCTTCGCTTCCAACTGCCGCTGAATGTCGGTGCACTCTCTGTCTAGCGCCGATTGACGTTCGCACAGAGCGGTAAACTCCCGAGATTCACGATCGCCCTTATTACGTAATAGGCTGAGCTGACGGGTGACGTTGACCTTTTCGGCACGAATCTCCTGGATGCGATTGTGCGCTTTACGATCACTTGGCGAAACGGAGCGTTCCCGGGAACGACGAGTGGGACGTGATGAAGACCCACCGACGTCGATCAACTGCTTGTCCAGCAGATGTAAGCGGTTCTGGATTTGCCGTTCCTTCTCGCGAATGTAATTTTCGATACGATTAATCTCTTTGGGAGAAACTGGACGGTCCGAGTTGCGATCATCGTACTGATGACCTAACTCTTCCGTAGGATCGTAGGTGTCCTTCGATCGGGTGTTTCTCTTCTCAGCTAAGTAATTTCGGAGATCTCCCTGCTGTGGCACGGGATGCATCGCCGATTCCGGTTGAATACGATGGATGGTTATATTGGGAATCGGCAACGCTAGAGGACCTTCGAGAATGTCCGTGCCTGGAGCCGGTGGTTGTGGAATGAATACGCTTCTGGTTTCAGGAGGGGGTACCATGACCGGCGGAACGTACATGGGACCTCCTGGAGCCCAACCTTGAACGAAATCCCTCGGTGGGCCTCCCAACGGTAGCATGTTCGGAGCGGGAGGATTAGTATACACTAGAGCTTCTTCCTGTTGACGAAGGTAATAGTTGTTGTATCCTTGGTCGAATTGCGGTTCCTGGAATTCGTTAAAGAGTTCAGGACTGTAACGCTGCTGAGCAGGTGCCGGGTCGGGCTGATCATCAGCGATATCCATATCGATCGAGTGCCTTCTATGATCTTTGCGACTGGAGGACCGTCTACCGCTGCGTTCGAAGTCGCGCTCCCACTCGTTTGAATCATCCCGACGTTGTCGTTCTTCCCGCGGTGAAGGACGATGTCCATCGCCCTCGTTCAGAATGCGTCGCTGCAGGTCAATCAAATCATCCATCGGAATTGGAAGATCACGACCGGATTCTTTACGTCGCCGCGGTCGCTCTTCTTGGCGCTCAGGAGATCCAGCCTTTGGTGGACTACGTTGTTTAACCGGAAGATCTTTAGCATTCTGTTGGTTCATTACATCACGATACACTAACAAAACGAACATTCATCTATATAGCACCTGTCCTTTTAAAAAACCGATTTTAAATACTTACACAATGATTTTACCGGTGTTTTGGCCAAAACTTTCAAGTTGACAATTTTCTTCGCAGTTTTAGAATCCCTGCAGATAACCAAAAACCGTTTATGATCAACCTTGTCCACAAAAGTTATCGCTCCGTGTCCCACTAAGCTGTTGTACATTTTGGTAACGGAGACGTCATCTGAAACGGTGCCGAAAAGAGACAATTCTTTAGCGTTCCTCCATCCCGAGGCAAAAATAAGGCCAATTACCTTGCTGACACTCGATCTCCACCGTTTCGAGCGAGTCGAACTTCGGCCTCTCGCTAGCCATGTGCTTGAAGATCGGGTAGTTGTGCAGCGGGCCCTTCAGGCGTACGGCGTTGAAGGCGTCCACGAACGAGCCGAAGCTGGCGTACACCTTCCAGGTGTTGGTATCGTATGGCGACTGTTCCCAGCGCATGAAGGTCACGAAAGCTATACTGATAAAGTGCCGCCGGAGATCCTTGAGCGTCGTGCGCACCGGACAGTTGTAGATGACGACTGTGGAATGAAATGACGCTATTTCAACGGACGGCCATGTTGAAAGCCAAGTGCCCCGTGTTTCTTGGGGGGCAATTGGTTTCAATGCTGGTGGGTTTCCCACGATGGTAGCTAACTACGGTCCAGAAGGAGAACAAACATCTAAAGAAGACTTCGAAGATTTGAGAGTATTAGCTAATTAAGTTCTACAATACTTCTTATTGCGTAGGCAACAGACGCCTGAATCGAAGAGACTACACAGCAATTAAAAAACCATGCTCATTTTAACAAATATTGAAGACAAATGGTTAAGAGTAAAGCAAAACATTTTATTAATCCGTTTCTAACTAATAAGAATTCTTTGTTATCATATGACGAACAGATCGAGAAGAGGAAATTATTGAACTAAGCACTAATGGATTGGAAGAGTAAAACTGTGTAACAATAGATCTGAACAACGCAAAACAGAGGATCAATGAAAAATGTGACTTTTATTGATAATGATAAATCCTACCATGATTTAAAACAGATACCTATTCATTCTATATTAGAACAAATTATTTGAATTTAAGAAATTTGTGCAACTGTTGTAATTTTAGCTTAAAATCTATAAATTCCAGCAGGTCCATCTACAAACATGTACTTTATCGTTGACACATTCACTTTCACGCGGATCATCAAAACATTCAAATCTTTAAATTTCCATAAGTACATACGCGAATCCGCGAAACGAACTTATTGTCTGGATGTGTTGAAAATGTTTCAGGGCTTCTAGCGCAATGTTGAACAATATCACACTTTGTCGTAGTCTCCGGTGAAATTCAAACGAGTTGTAGCGTTCGCCTGGAATGTTCAACCAGTTCTGCACAGTACCTGTCGTCGCTTTTATCAATCTTGTAAGCTTCCCGACGAAACTTCTCGTTCAAGATCAATACTATCGTATCTTGTCCCATTTAATCTACACAAGTAACACTTATGAAGAATTCGGTGCAGTTTGAAATATCTTTTGGTAATTGGAATCTTTCATAGAACCATAACCAATGCTTTTTTCATATGAAGATGAACCAGCCACGGGCTGAAATCTCCCTAATAAAGCTTATAATTATTATAACAATACCAATTATAATTATAATTAAAATAATAACAACAACCAAAAAGTTATTATAAATTATCATTTAGTCTATTCTATAGCATTTTCAATTGTTTTCTGGGAAAAAGGCCCCCTCAACGCTTTGGCCCCACATTTGTTAATTCAGCCCAGATTGTATGTCTTCAAAATCTACAACTTTGACAAAAATCGTATGCTTGAAGCAGTTGAAACAGAGTAGCCCTGAAGATTTTACCCACAAAAAATAACATGTCATGATTTTGAATGTATCTTACGTATGGTTGATTTAAGATATGTGCACAGGTAGTTGGTTCAACCTACATGATTGAACGAATAATTCAATTGATTGAACCTCTTAACCATGTTTTATCGGGAATCGAACGGGGGGAGATAAAATTTATGGAATCACATGCATTTTCACTAATGTATCACAAACTTTTAACGCTAGTAAAACCTTTCTCTTACACTTTATCGAAAACTTCTACAACATTTAAACAATCACAATCACTGTTAGAGATACATCATTTGTTTGTTCTCGAACTTGTTCTACCACTCACTATTTGCTAAGCTATTTCTTGAGTCGTTACACCACTGCCACTGATTTCATTTATTTTTTAGGAGTAGGGAAAAACCCGTTTGAGTAGAGACCAACAATTTGAACCTCTCTCTCTCAAATACGCACAAAACCTACCCGTTTTTTCATATCAACAGAACACAATTCCAAATGATACAAAGACGCAGCTTAATCTAATACTTAATTTTACATAATCTTTTCAAACATCGAATCTTATTCTAGACACTTAACACTACAGCAAAGCGAGTCTTCAAAACAGCACGAGATAGATTATAATCAAAGACATTACAGTACTGATTAAACAAACGACACATACTATTTACAACTTCAATTCTATCGTAATTGGTTCTACACAAAGGTAGTCGAAAAAATGTGTGGGAACGGAGTATGCGACGATGAATATCAAAATTAAACTTTTCTATCAGTTCAGAACAATCAACTCTAGACTGTATCACATCACAGGGGAACGAAAGTTTAGCAAGGTTTCGACGAGTGGAGAGTAAATTATGGTTAAATTACTGATACCTATCTATGTACTCTGGTGACGGATCTGTGCACGGTAAATTTCGTAACGTAAATCGAATAAACTTTCTTTGGATTCGTTAAATACGTAAAATACTGTTCTGATATTGTGGGGGCCAAACACTAGCTGCATATCGAGATTAGATCGCACCAAAGAACAATACAAAGTATTAAGGCAATAAATATAAAAAAATTGTTTCCCGGCACGAAAAATGAAACCTAGACTCTTACCAACAACATATGAGACATGATCACGGAATGATAGGTTGCTGTCCACGATGACACCAAGGTATTTGATTGAACTTACGCGTTTCAATGTATGGTCAGAAACATGGTAACCCCATTAAACATTTGACAGTTCAACAGCCGACTAAATTGATTGAAAAATCGGTCGATTGTTGCACCGACGCTTATGGAAGTTTAACACAGCGATCAACTGACTGATCGCTAGATTAAATCGGGTGACCGAGGAAATCTGATGTTTAGTAGGTCAACTTGCTTGGATTGTACTTAAAATACCGATTTATCCACCTATTTACCTAGTAGGATTGCGTCCCACTCTATTAAATCGGGTGATATTCGGTTGATCCCTGTGTTAATCTTCCATAAGCGTCGGTGCAACAATCGACCGATTTTTCAACCAATTCAGTCGGCTGTTGAACTGTCAAATGTTTAATGGGAATCCGACATCATAGTTTTAAATACTGCATTCCAGCACTCGGCATGAGCCTCTGTACGTGCCATAAATTCTTTTGTTCTCATGACTTTTACTGTACGCCGTGTGTTGGTGCTGTCTCGCTCTCTCTCTCACGGGCAACTTGAAAACAGAGCGCACAGTAAAAGTCAAATATTTTATAGGATGCACAGGCTCATTCGCACACATTGTCTCTATTATATTGTCGGGGGACGTGTCCCTTCCGCATGTAGCGAGCATGCGACCTCTCACAACAATGAAACGGGGGCAATCGAACACGACATGCTCCGCTGTTTCCTCCACACCAGCACAATTGGGGCACGCAGGAGATTCTGAGTGCCCGAACCTATGCAGGTACTGTCTATAGCAACCATGTCCTGACAGAAATTGCGTCAGGTGGAATTTCACTTCCCCATGGTTTCTACCATACCACTCTGACACATTTGGTATTAGCCGATGGGTCCATCTACCCTTAGTGGAGTTATCCCATTCCTGCTGCCAGCTTCTAAGCGTTTACTCTTTACACGTGTCGCGGACTCCTCTGGTACACCTTTGGTTGAAGCATTGAACATCTTCCTTGATGATGAGCCCGATGGGCGTCATCCCGGCTATGATGCACACCGCCTCTTTAGATACCTTCTGGTATGCACTTGCTATTCTTAAGCACATTATCCTGTACGTGCTTTCCAACCGCTTTAGGTTTCGGCTCGTTCTAAGCGCTTCTGACCAGATTGGTTCTCCATACCTTAGTATGGATAGCGCCACGCTTGCCAGGAGCTTGCGTTTGCTAGCAATTACAGCAGAGTTGTTAGACATCATCCTCGAAAGCGCCGCTATAGCTGTAGATGCCCTTTTACAGGCATATTCAACGTTTCTAGCGAAGCAGAGCTAGTCATCGATCATTACCCCAAGATGCCTAAGGGATCGCTTGGTCTCTATGGTGCAATCACCTGCCGAGATAAGCGCCCGTTGCTCGGACTTGCGATTGTTGACAATCACCACCTCAGTCTTGTGACGGGCCAGTCTTAGTTTCCTAGACTTCATTCATTCCTCAACTATGGAAATAAAGTGCGCTGCTGTCAACTCTACTTCCTCCATCGATTCACCAACGAAGCCAACAATCTTAACACCCGTCGGAAGGGGCAGCCTCAGTACGTCATCGTACATCGCATTTCATAACAGCCGGCCCAGGATTGAACCTTGAGGTACTCCCGCGGTAATTCAAACGCTTTTCTGCCCCTCCTCTGTGTCATACAGTAGAATCCTACCATCAAAATAGCTTTCTAGAAGCTTACACAACTGCACCGGTACCTTGAGGCGGTGAAGCGCATCTGGGAAGATTCCTTGATCAATGCAGCGTTGCATCGTGATTCTGAACATGTCCGGACCCGCGTTCACTGTCGCTTGTACGGCAACATTCGGGATACCATCAGGTCCCGGTGCCGTGTTTGACGCGAATGATTTCACGATTTCTGCCAGCTCTTCGTTCGTTACTCTCGCCACTTCTTCTCCTTCATCTGCCGCATACGGCGCTGGGGGCCATGGGCTTATGGGATGGTGCGGGAAGAGTACATCGATTATCGATCGCAGTAACTCGGGCGACTTCTCTTGGGGCGCTATGGCACCTTTGATCTTAGCCATTACCACTCTGTTGGCGTCACCCCATGGACTTGAATTGGCACTCTCGCATAGACTATCAAAGCAAGCCCGTTTTCGACTCTTGATTTCCTTTTTGAGAGCCAACTTTGCCTCTCTGAATGCTGCACCGCGTTCTTTTGTGCGTGCGCGTTGCATTCTTCGTCTAGCCCGAAGGCAGATTGCTGGAAGATTTGCAATTGATTCGCACCACCAGTACACCGGCGGCCTGTTCTCTCTAGGAGGGGCTTTTCTCGGCATGGAAGCATCACATGCTCGTGATATCACAGCAGCTCTTCACCGTTTAGGTCCAGAGTGTTTCGTTCGCGCCTCAGGGCTTCAGTGAATACTTCGCCGTCGAAGCGCGCTGTCCATTCCTTGTTGAGTGCTCGCCCGAGTCAGTCGACTATCGCGCTTTGTGACATACCGAAACCGAAGTTCACCAGTGTTTTTTCCAAGTATATGGTTTTTTTCCTGGCTACGATTGGAAAGCATATTGCCGATAGTGCACCCGCACAAGGAGCAGCTACCATTGGCCGAGCCCAGTTTGGTAGACTGAACATCTTTAACCACATCACCACCAGCATTAATCGGTGGCAATAATACCACAAGAGGCACCATCTAATTCGCACCACGTGGCAGAACAAAGGCGATCGGCGTCATCGTTTCATCGCATCAAAACAAGCTGCAGAAATAGACGATCGCACCACGCCGGTACATCTGTCCTCGCAGCTAAAGCAGCAGAAAGGAGATTGTAGGTATTGTTCCTCTCCAGTTCCATACCATCCGCATTACTTGGTTGCTGTTAGTCCCCGTTGTTAGAGTGATATTCTCACAGTGGTCTCGAAGTGCTCTTTCGCTCAATTAATTGGCATATTTTTTGATAATTTTTTCAAAACATTGTGTTGGAGTAATATTCACACACCGTGTGACACAGTGGTCTCGGAGTGTTTTATTGCTCAATTAATTAGTTTTTTTTCCGCTTTATTTATTTATTTTTTTTTTTTGTAAATAAATATATATATATTTTTTTCTCTTTTTTTATTATTACATTTTTTTTTGTAAATACTTTTTTCGTTATTTTTTTTTCTCTTCGTTAATTTTTTTTCTTGTTAATTTTTTTTTTTCGTTATATATTTTTTTTTCGTCAATATTTTTTTTTTTTATTTTTTTTTTTTATTTTACACTATTAGGAATTTCTTGCCATACTAGTTATAGCACGTAAGTTGGTTTTTATTTAATTCCTTTGAAAACAGTGTGATTAAATTAAGTGAAGTTAGAGTTAGAGTTGCTCATTAGAGTGTTGACCTTCCTTTGCGGTAGAGCAAAAATTGCTCCGCAATGGAACCAAATGATACTGGCGGGGGCTCGCCGGAATATTTAGTCTCTTCTGACGATGAGTTAGTTTTGGGTCAGATAGCTCAAATTCTAAAAACCCAACATAGTGAGGCTATGGAGACCATCGATGATGATACTCCTTCTCCTCCTTTATCTCCCTCATCTGTGCCTCCAGTACACTCAGGTACTGCATTGTCAGGAGATGTTACGGTTAATCCCTCTCTTCATGATTTACCGCATTCGTCTCAAAAGCAAATGGTTACTAATTCTGGTCTGCCCGGCAGTTTAAGCCAATCCCATGCGTTTCCCCCCTCTGGTTCCTCCTCCAACCCGGCGCCCCCCCGCCATAAAGCTTACCCACCCGGATCTAAGGGTCCCTTTCTGGTTTTCTTTCGGCCCAAAGCGAATGGTAAACCATTGAACAAACTTCAAATTGAAAGGGATCTGGCAAAATCGTTTCGAGGTATCCTCGAGATAGATTCACCCAGCCGTGATAAGTTGCGTGTCACAGTCGGTGACCGCGACCAGGCGAATAAAATTGCTGCCTTTGAGCTCTTTTTGATGGAGTACAGAGTCTACATTCCCAGTCGAGAGGTCGAATGTTATGGAGTGGTCACGGAGCATAACTTGACTCGCGCAGACATCATGTCAGGAGCTGGTGGGTTTAAAAATCGTGCCGTTCCGCTAGCCCCTGTTCTTGATGCAAATCAAATGAACAAAGTGTTCCCCGATGGCTCAAAACAGCCGTCAAATTCGTTTCGTGTGACCTTCTCCGGATCAGCCTTACCAAGCGTCCTTGTGATTGGGCGTCTTCGATTACCCGTCCGTCTCTACGTACCGACGGTTATGCACTGTGAAAAGTGCCGGCAGTTGGGCCACACTGCACCTTACTGTAGCAACAAACCACGCTGCGGTAAGTGTGGCGAACAACATGCCGATGGTTCCTGCAATATGGAGCCAAGATGTACCTCTTGTGGCCAAGCTCCTCACGAGCTCAGTGCATGCCCGAAGTACCTAGAGCGGGAGAAACATACCATAAACTCCCTGAAACAACGGTCTAGGCGATCTTATGCAGATATGCTGAAAAAGATCGCTCCGACTGTTGTTCCATCGGCCCACTCTATAACCAGTAACAATATCTTCGCATCCCTGCCGGATAATGATCAATGCGATGACTCTGAGGATGGGGAAGAGTATACCATAATTGAAACAGGAACGAAAAGGAAGCGTGCGGTTACAAAACGGCACTTGAAGCAACAGGCTTCTCAGAACGTTCCTGTTGTTCAAAACTCTCCTCAAAACCCTTTGGCAAAATCAAGAAATGGCGGAAATACCAAAAAATCCTCACCTCCAGGTTTCAAATTTTCAGCTGGAGAATTTCCGTCACTTCCGGGAACATCTAAAACCCCAGTTGCCCCAGTTTTTCGCCCAGAAACTCAACCAACTCGTCAGCAGGAGCCAAACAGTGCTTCCGGTAAACTGACCCTTTCTGGGATAGTGGATTTCATCTTCGAAATGTTTCAGATTTCACCCGAAACGAGAAACCTAATCAACATGGCACTTTCTTTGGTGAAACCTTTTCTAAAGCAAATAGCTTCAAAGTGGCCGATTCTTGACTCGTTCATATCTTTCGATGGCTAACTTATCCAATGAGGTCGGAGATATGATCGAAGTGCTACAGTGGAATTGTAGAAGTCTTATAAAAAATATGGAGGCGTTCAAATTTTTAGTACACAGCACTCGCTGTGACATATTTGCTCTTTGTGAAACATGGCTAACTTCTGATAAAAATATCTCTTTCCACGATTTTAATATTATTCGTCTGGATCGAGGGGATGGATATGGAGGGGTGCTCTTGGGGATTAATAAGCTCCACTCCTTTTACAGAATCGACTTCCCCTCGATGACAGGCATTGAAGTAGTTGCATGTCATATCACAGCTCGAGGGAAAAGCCTCAGCATAGCCAGTGTATACATACCGCCAAATGCTAGAGTATCTCGCAGAGACCTTGCGGCAATATGCGAAGCTATGCCTGCGCCATGGTTGATCTTAGGAGATTTTAATTCTCACGGTACAGCTTGGGGGTCACCGAGGGACGACAATCGCGCAACTTTAATATATGATCTTTGCGACTACTTCAATCTGACAATCTTGAACACTGGGGAAGCAACACGAATAAAACCTCCAGATCCCCCAAGTATGTTAGACCTCTCAATCTGTTCGAATTCATTATCAATGGATTGCATGTGGAAAGTAATTCAGGATCCCCATGGTAGTGATCACCTGCCTATCAAAATTTCAGTTACCAATAATTCGTGTCGAACACACCAGATCGACGTAGCGTATGACCTCACGAAGCATATCGACTGGGGAAAATACGCTGAAGCGATCTCCGTAGGTGAGCAATCGGTCGATATACTTCCACCGCTGGAAGAATATCACTTCTTATCCGCGTTGATTATAAACAGTGCTCTTCAAGCTCAGCGTAAACCGGTTCCAGGATCTTCAGTTCGACGTCGGCCGCCCACCCCGTGGTGGGATGGCGAATGCACCGGAGTCTATCGCGAAAGATCAGATGCGTTTAAAGAATATCGGAAACGTGGCACGCGCGATAACTACGATCGGTATTGTTCTCTTGACCGCAAGTTCAAGAGCCTCGTGAAAGCGAAGAAACGCGGTTACTGGAGAAACTTCGTCAACGGATTATCACGGGAAACTTCGATGCGAACCTTGTGGACGGTCGGTAGAAGAATGCGGAACGTACAATCGGTAAACGAGGATCGTGAAAGCTCTTCTCGATGGATATTCGACTTCGCCAAGAAAGTTTGCCCGGATTCTGTCCAAGTGCAAACGATCACACGAGATTATCCAGACGAAAGGAATGAAATGGACTCAACTTTTTCGATGGCAGAATTCTCACTTGCTCTCCTTTCATGTAACAATTCTGCCCCAGGTATGGACAGGATTAAGTTCAACTTGCTCAAAAACCTCCCAGACGTCGCAAAGAGACGCTTGTTGAACTTATTCAATGCATTCTTGGAGAGCAACATTGTTCCGGATGATTGGAGACAAGTGAGAGTTATTGCCATCCAAAAACCAGGAAAGCCTGCTTCGGACTACAACTCGTACCGTCCTATTGCGATGTTGTCGTGTCTTCGAAAGTTGTTAGAGAAGATGATTCTCTTTCGGCTGGACAAATGGGTTGAATCGAATGGCCTTCTCTCAGATACTCAATTTGGTTTCCGCAGAGGCAAAGGAACGAGCGATTGTCTTGCGTTGCTTTCTACTGAAATTCAACTGGCCTATGCTGAAAAAGAACAAATGGGCTCAGTCTTTTTGGATATTAAGGGGGCTTTTGATGCAGTTTGCGTAGATGTCCTTTCAGACAAACTCCACGAGTGTGGACTTTCCCCGATTTTGAACAACTACTTGTACAATTTGTTGTCTGAGAAGCATATGTTTTTCTCACATGGAAACTCGACAACTTTGCGAATAAGTTACATGGGTCTCCCCCAGGGCTCGTGTTTAAGTCCTCTTCTTTACAATTTTTACGTAAGAGATATTGATGATTGTCTCATGAGAAATTGCTCGTTAAGACAGCTTGCGGATGACGCCGTTGTTTCTGTCACAGGACCAGAGGCGGACGATTTGCAAGGACCGTTGCAAGATACTTTGGACAATTTGTCTGCATGGGCTGTGAAGCTGGGTATCGAATTCTCTCCGGAGAAAACTGAGTTAGTTGTCTTTTCTAGGAAGCGTAATCCTGCGGATCTAGAGCTTCAATTCATGGGTAAGGAACTCTCTCAAGGTTTATCACATATGTATTTAGGGGTCTGGTTTGATTCTAAATGCACCTGGGGGAAACAAATTAGATATCTGTATCAGAAGTGCCAACAACGAATCAACTTCATGCGTACACTCACAGGAACATGGTGGGGAGCCCACCCGGATGATCTGATAAAGCTATATCGCACCACGATTCTGTCGGTTCTTGAATACGGTAGTTTTTGCTTCCAATCCGCCGCGAAAACACACATTCTGAAGCTCCAGCGTATTCAGTATCGCTGTCTTCGGATCGCTTTAGGCTGTATGAACTCGACTCATACCATGAGCTTAGAGGTGTTAGCAGGAATACTGCCTTTATCAGATCGGTTCGTGGAATTGTCGTTAAGGTTCCTCATCCGCTGTGAAGTGTTAAACCCGTTGGTAATTGAAAATTTTGAGAAGCTAATCGAACGAAATCCTCAAACAAGATTTATGACATTGTACTACTCGTACATGACTCTGGAGGTTAACCCTTCTTTGAATCTTTCCAATCACGGTTGCTTCCCTGACTTCTCAAGTTCCGCTGTAGTTTTTGATCTGACCATGAAGCAAGATATCCGTGGAATACCAGATCTGCTTCGTTCGGAGCAAATACCAAAAATTTTTGCAAGCAAGTTCGGTCACGTCAGCTGCGATAGAAGGTTTTACACAGACGGGTCAAAAACAAATGATTCCACTGGATTTGGTGTATATAACGAGTTTCATAGCGCCGCATATAAACTTCAGAACCCTTGCTCCGTGTATGTCGCAGAATTAACGGCTATACATTACGCATTAGAGCGAATTGCCTCTCTTCCCTCTGATCAATATTTCATTTTTACGGATAGCCTTAGCTCCATAGAGGCTATTCGTTCAATGAGGCCGGTAAAGCACTCTCCGTATTTCCTCGGTGAAATACGATCTACATTGAGTGCTCTATCGAATGAATCATATACTATCACCTTGGCCTGGGTCCCTTCGCATTGCTCGATTCCGGGCAATGAGAAAGCGGACTCGCTTGCCAAGGTGGGCGCTATGGAAGGCGATATTTATGATCGACAAATTGCCTTCAATGAATTTTTTTCAATGGCTCGTCAACATGCATTGGTCAGCTGGCAACAAAAGTGGGATGCCGGAGAATTGGGCAGGTGGTTACATTCCATTCTCCCGCGAGTATCGAAGAAGCCGTGGTTCAAGGGGTTGGACTTAAGCCGAGACTTTATTAAGGTAATGTGTCGTCTTATGTCCAATCACTACTCTCTAGGCTCTCACTTCTATCGAATAGGGCTCACAGATAGCAATCACTGCAGCTGCGGTGCAGGTTACCAAGATATCAACCACGTAGTTTGGGAATGCCCCGAATACGGTTTTGCCAGATCTGATTTTTGTGCATCCCTCAGGGCCCAAGGGAAACCAGAAAAGGAAGACATTAGGGATGTGTTGGGTAAACTTGACTTTGTGTACATGAAGCTTATGTACAATTTTTTGAAACAAGCTAACATTCTTGTTTAACTCCCCTTTCTTGTCGGTCCACTTGTCCACCTTGTGTCCCCTCGAAACCCGTCTTTTTGTATCGTTACAGGTTGTCATTGTCCACTCAACGTTCGACCAGCAGCAAAGCAAACACGTCACACCTTAAAGCTGCTGAATGTCAACGGAACGATCCCATTGTCCTATCCCTTCCTTTAAATTATTGTTACCCTTAACCTCGACCAAACCGCGAGTTTTTCGGTTCCCCAAAACTAACATAGAAAATTAAGAAAACACCATGAATTTGTAAATAAAATCAAAAGAACTCGGCTCCGTAATGCCTAATGGCGCATGAGCCTAATAAATAAATGATCAAGTAAAAAAAAAAAAAAAAAGCGCGCTGTTTTCCATCCTCGGGCTTGGGTCGAGTTACATCGCGCTGCCTTCTGCCCGCCTGGTATTATACTATAGCGAATCGATTGATGATCGCTATGAGTATAACCGTCATCAACGCGCCAGTTCATGGTACCTAAAAGGTTTGGACGCCACGAACCGATAATCGATTCTGCACCATTTCTGCGGAAGGTACTCACTGTACCCACATTGGCCAGCTCTACATTCAATGCGGCCAGGGATTCCTGGCCTCTTTCATTGGTGCAGCGGCTACCCTACTCCACTGCCCATGCATTAAAGTCGCCAGGTATCACTACTGGCTGCCGATTAGCTAGTTCGGCTATCATCCTGTCGACAATGTGGGGAAATTCCTCAATCGACCACCTTGGGGCGCGTAACAACTGCAATAGAACACGCCGTTGATTTTTGCTATCGCAAAACCGTCATTTGAGCTAGAGACTACTTCTTGGATTGGATATCGTCCTGTCGTCCCTATAGCTGCTAGCTGTTGAGACCTATCCGCCACCCAGATCCCGTTGTTGGCTGGTATACGGTATGGGTCCGATAGTAACACCACGCCAGTCTTGGTTTCCGAGACTGACTGCCAAAGCAGCTGCTGGGCTGCATCACAGTGGTTTAAATTTAACTGTGTTACTTCCGTTTTGGCTGCTTTGATATTCCGCTTGTGCCTGGACATTTGAGTCCGCCCGTTAAGTGTCCGTTGTTTGCTCTGTCGACACATATTAGGCACTTAGCGTTTGCTTGCAATCGCTTGCCCTATGGCCTTCGGTGCCGCATTTTCTGCACATCTTACTTCTGTCGGGACCATTGCAATTCCACGATTTATGGCCCTTCCCGAAACAATTGAAGCAAACTTCAGGAGGCTGTTGTATGCTCAGCCGGCAAACCGACCAGCCTACCTTGAGTATGCCCAAGTTCTTCGCTTTGTTGGCCTCTACGACCGACAGCTCTGTTTTTTCTTATTTCCAACTCGTATCCACGGGTTGATGTTGCCTTGCGCCCATGGTGCCTGTGGATGCACTGCCTGGTTTGGGTTATTCCGTGGCTCATTTTGGCTTTCTTGGCCTTAGGCTTGGTGTTGGCCTCTCCTTTGTTGCCATGTCCTCTTGATCGCGGGGCTTGGCTCGTGCCAGCTTTTCCGCTCTGGAGGACGACCGCGTAGGTCATTTTTCCCTTAGAAACCATACGTCTTTTCGCCACGTAGTCATCCCCGGAAGCTCCCCTCTTCCGCATCGCGTATCGAATAATATCATCAGATATATTCGCGTTGCCTATGAAAGAAAACGCTTCGGTCTGACACGACCTAGTGTCTTTTTGGCCTTCTACCTTGCCAAGTTGTTCCTTGGCTTTCTCGTAGTCCTGCTTTGCAGCTAGCACTGTTTGTCGCAATTTCAGTAGACTTGTTTTCAAATCTTTGCTGATATTGCTTTTACTTTTAACAAACTCGATGATGACATCAAGTTGCTCAGCAGCTACCTGCATTTTAGGGAGGTACTCGCTATTGCGATCCATGACTTCGATTAGTCCAGGGCCATCGGTCACCTCACATGTTGCACTGGAGCGGCCAGTGCCTGCCGTCGCCACAGTATCTAGGCTTTTGCCCACACTGTTTTCACTAAAGTTGATGTTGGTCACCTTCTTCCTTGGCGGGAACCTTAGCCGATTACTGATAGGTCCAGAACCCAGACAACCAAAATGTACGTATAACAAAATCATCACTTATAAGATTTTTTTTTCTATCTTTATTAACCCTCTAATACCCAACCCCGCCTTTAGACGGGGTACACTTTGGAATTTTGTGTATTTTTTCGTACCTCGGAAATCAAAATGATTTTATTTTTGGCTTAAACCTTGACTCATAACACGCATATGAGAAAAGTTTTTTATGACTTTTGAAACTTTTTTGTATTTTTGAAAATTGTTTGAAAAATTGTATTCTTATATAACCTACAAATGCCTAGGGTTTATTTAACGTGTAATATAAAAAATCGTACCTTTTATATTTTTCTACTATTAACCTATAACAGAAGAAGGGCTTGGTGGTATTAAAATAATTCCAAACCTGTGTTTCCGTTAATTACACGGAAAATAAAAATATTTTCAAAAAAATATTTGAAATTTATTATTTCTAAAAGTACCGTGAAAACTTGAATTTTTATTGTTGCCAAAAATCAGTAACTAGAATAGGCTTCAAGAAAAAATGAAAAAGGATATGGATGTTCAAAAATAAAAATTATAAAAATCAAAAACCAAAATTCATAGATTTGCGAATAAAAATAAATCACACTCCAAAACGTGTTTAGAACGATTTTAGATAACTAAAAATGATATTTAGATCGAAAATAAAAATTTGGGTATTAGAGGGTTAACGAGATTTTTAGTCCTGGGCTAGTTCATCTCGGGACCAACGGCTTTACTTCCCTTTCGATGGAAGACGTCACTGAAAAAATTTTAGTGACTATCTCGGGGATGGGATTCGATCCCAGGTCCTCGGCGTGAGAGGCGTGTGTTCTAACCACTACACCAGGTCCGTCCCCCACTTATAAGATGTCGTGAAAGGCCTTCTACGTACAAAAGTGGAGGTGATATACGTGCATATATTATGTGATGAATAATAGCATACAATGCAAGTGTATAAATTTTCTACCGAACTAACCTGTGATCTTATGTGACTTAACTTATGATAACAAATGTTGATTTGACAGCTGCTACGAATTGATTCGACATACTTTGTACGAGTGTACGGGACGAAACAAAATGTACAAATGAACTCAGAAGAAAAGCGTTTTATGCGAGGAAACTCATCAATCAGACTATTTCATCCACCGTGTCTTGCGGGTTTGATGTAATTTGTATGAATAAATGAGTTATTACGTGAACTTTGATGCGATTTCTGGTTGTCTGGGAAGCCTCTCCTTCACATTCCGCTAGTTGTTTGTTTTGGTTGATCATCTTTTATGGGTCCTCCTAAGAGTCGCTATCCAACTCCGCTGGAATAATCGCCATTATGATCCCATGGTTAACTATGCAAGCAGTGAGGCCATGCTAGGGTTGGCATAGTCCTTTATAGGGTACTAGGTTCAGAGCCGTATCGTCGCAGGTCAGGTAATGACATCTGAGCCTACTCCCGCCCAGTTGGAACAACCAGGCGACGGATTTGGAACGTACTCTAAGGCCTGCCACGGTTTTTCGGGACGGGGGCAGCCTGCGCCATTAACCCACTCGCCGTTTCGGGCCAGTGTCACCCGACCCTACTAAGGGAGTAGAATGTCGCCTCTGTCAGCTTCAAAACATATACCGTTACTTGTCCTTAGTCGTGCGCTGCCAATATACATAAATGGGGCCTTACTGGCGTTGGTCCCATTGTGCTCGAAGCACTCCTACTCGTAGTTCCATGCCTTGTCCGTTTGTATCGCAACCAGTATGCCATAATCAGGACCTTACTGCCATCAATCCTGATGTGCCGGTTGGCACTCTTGTGAGTTTGGGCTAGGGTTCATTGGTACTTTGAGCGGCACCGGTCGCTTTGACAGAGTTGCATTGGGATTTTTGTAGTTTTTATGAAGGTTCATCAGAGCCCACTGTGAACTCCACCACATCCTGGGCAGCTCCCGAACTCGAAAAGTTTCTGGGAGGGGTGGGGGGTGGTGGTTTCGTTAAGCCCCAAGACTTTCGTCCCTGCTGCCCCGAGGGATATAATTCTAGTTATGCCAAATCGCCATTATGCCAAATGGCCATTATGCTAAATGACCATTATGCAAAACGACGTTCTGCCAAATGACCTTATGTCAAATGGTGTTATGCCAAATGACCCGCTCCCTTTCAAAACGGTATTTTCAAGCTGTTAAGATTATTATCTAACAGTTGTTCAAATTCGGAAAAGTGCTTATAATCTAGCTATTCACTTATTTTCAAAATTTGAAAATTGATCTTGAAATTGAATAAAGACGGAAAAGATTGGACTGCGTATGTTCCTAATTTCAAATTGATAAAACAATCAACGGGTCAGATAAGAGATAAACCTTCAAATTATTCGCATACCGCACAAAATGGGGTATTGGGCCAGATGCGGTCCGTGGGCCGTGCTCTGGGCAGCCCTGGTCTAAGCTAAGCTAAAGCTAAAAGCTGTAAAAATCAACTGTTTTGTTTGAAATTCCTTGAATCAATACCGAATGGTTGCTACTGTAGCACTAGCGCAACTGCTGGACCACGTGTACAAATAGTGGCTTAAGCCAGGCTTAAGCCATTCCATGCTTGTTTCCATTAGACTTGAGTCTACTATGAATCCAATACCTTACTTTTTACTTTTGCTGGCTCTACGTCCTTCAAGACATGACCTGCGCCACAATGTTACGCCAACTAACTCGGTCCATGGCTGCTAACCTCCAATTTCTCGATCGCCCCACACTTCTAAGATCCTGCTCCACTTGGTCAAACCACCTAGCTCGTTGCGCTCCCCTTCGTCTTGTACCGGCCGGATTTGAGGTTGCGGGATTGTTGTCCGGCATTCTCACAACGTGTCCCACCCATCGTACCATCCCAGCTTTGGCGACTTTCTGGATACTGGGTTCACCGTAGAGTTTCGCAGGCTCGTGGTTAATTCTTCTCCTCCATACGCCGTTCTCACATACTCCGTCGAAGATCGTCCTGAGCACAAGTCGTTCGAAAACTCCTAGCGCTTGTAGGTCCTCTTCGAGCATTGTCCACGTCTCATGCCTCATGAATCCAATACCGTGACATCCATTGTTACTTAAGACCGAGATCACCTCTGCATCACAATAATTTTATTAGTAAAGGGAGATCAAAAGCTACATGATCTGGATTCACATTGGTAAGTAATGCGATTCATGTAACCTGAACTTCATCTAAAACACGTTGGCACTTTCAGTGTCGAACTAGTCAAAGTGTTGTCTTCAAAAAATCAATAAATGTGTATTTCGATTTAACGTAAAACTTGCCAACTCTTGTAGTGCCGAATCATCCATAGTTTGTTATGTATACTTCAAAGATTGTATTGGTACCGTTCTTCTTCTTTTTGGCGTTACGTCCCAGACAGAACCTGCTTCTCAGCTTCTTATGAGCACTTACACAGTTATTTACTGAGAGATTTCTTTGCCTATTGGCCATTTTTGCATACGTATATTATATGCCATGGGAATTCCGGTAGTTTCCAACCCTCGACTTGGTGGGACTCGAACCCACGACCGTTTGGTAGTGCAGAATGACTATGTTTCATTATTGTTGACTCATTTGAAACAAAACCATGAAACGAGCTCACCAGTCCACCCTCGATTGAGCTGTCACAAACCACTTTCGATATTTTTATCAGCACACACGATGAGACATAAAATCATGCTGGAGACGAGCGTAAACGAACTCGGATGGTCGGATCATCTCCAATAGGACGCGCGCGAAACGAGAACTGACATTTATAACTTGAAGAATCGATAATTAAGATTCAATCGCCTATTCTAATCAATTCTTTGATGTTGGTTAGGAGTCTTTGATACATAATAAAATTTACCAACGACGACTGACGTTCACAGTTTCAATGGCACAAAGTAACAACCAAGGTATGCACTAACAACATAAATTTCCCGACATTCTACGACAGATTCCGGTTGACAGTGACACCCAACCCGACCCCTCCACTCACCTTCATTTGACAGATTCTTCGGGTCCGGGTTCCGATAGTTCGGGTTATACACCGTCTTTAGGATCATGTATTTGTTGCGTTCCTGTTCTTCCTTCATCTCGATGTCAACCATGCGCACGTTCTTGAGCGGCTTCTTGGTGTGCGGTGTGCTGGCATCTTTCAGCCTTCGGTTTTCCGCTGTAAGCTTGCGGAAAAAGCCTTGGTTGAAGGGAACCACCCGCACCTTATCGCCGTCGATTTCCACCACCTTTTTGGCCAGGTTCATTGAGATTCGGTGCCGGAAGTGCACCACACTGGCAGTCGTGTTCCGAGGCGTTTTCTTCAAGTAAATTACCTGACCCACCTTACGGAAGGCATCGGCCACGTCCTCGAAAACCGTGCTGTTCGAGATGTAGTCCACAATGACGCACCTCCCTTGACCATCTTGAATGACATCCTCCGGTCGTAGGGTGAAAAGCGTACAAACTACCCCGGAGAATTCGCATTTCCGCATGAAACATTCCAGTACCCTCTCGGCAACTGACTTCTGCTGGTAGATGATCGTATAAACCTTGCTGAAGATGCAACTCGTCGACTGTGCTATCTCAACGCTTGTAATCAAACCGAACTTAGCAAAGTATCGCACGATGTCCTCGTCATAAACCTCCCGCGGGACGTTCTCCACCCGAACGGCACTGTTGGACGTCGATACCACGGCCGATTTGCCGAAGCTGATTTCCTTCCTCCTCACCTCCACTGTGGAAAACTCCGCATCATCAGCAGGCTCATCTTCGTCGAACAAATTTCGCCCCGCAATCGGTGATTCCTGCGGCGATACCAAATCAATCGACACTTCGTCATCGTTTTGTCTCGTCCACGGAATCGGAGGCGGAATCAAGAGATCCCCATCGTCGTCATCGTCGTCGATTATTTCCTCCACGTAGACCGGTTCTTGCTCCTTAGCTGGTGGCCTCCCATCCTTGGGCTTGTCGTAGAAACGGTTCGTAGTGGGATCATAGATGCGATTATCCTCTTCGTCCTCGTAGTCATCGAAAGCGAAAGGGGCAGCGGATGTCCCCGGCCCTGGCCCCGCTCCGGCCGAATTCCCCGATGTCGGTTCCGACACAAACTCGTTATAATCGTACTTCAGTTTGGCATCCATCAGCTCGTTGTAGACCCGTGGAGTTTTGAAGCTATCCAAATCTTCCAATCGGACGCGCATATTACGCTGGGAAACCTGGACCGAGATCTTCGTTTTGCCCAAAACGGTGTTGTTCAAACGCTGGGCAGCTGCCGCAGCGGATTTTTCCTTAAATCCAACGTAGGCATAGTTGCAGGTCGGAATCTGGACCGCTTCGATCATTCCATACCGTCCGAAGGCTTCGAACAAATCTTCCTCGTTGGTATCTGCAAAACAAGGAAAAGACAAGAATCAGGGCTGGTAGCGATTAAGTGCCTTGAAATTGGGAACTTTTAGAGACCAAAAAGAGACCAAATGTGAACGAAAAAAAATCAAACATTAACTAAGAAAACTAGAAGAAATCTAACAGGAATCAGGAGATGAGAGTTTGATTACTCATAGAATTTGACCAGTAGTTTCTCTAAGAATACCTTCAACTCTTTTTTATTATTTCCTCTAGTAATTTGATTAAAAATAATAACTGAACTGAATTCGCCCAAAGTAGCTATCAGATATTGTAGAAAAGTAAAGTATGTATAAGTTTTCCAGGAATATATCCAGTAATTATTTCATAGGGCTTTATTTAAGGTTCCCGTTAAGAACATCGTCAAGAATTCAACAAATAATTTCTTCAGGGAATTTCTGAGGTTTTCTCCAAATTTGTAGTTCAGGATTTTTCTAAATTGCTGCCAAGAATTTCTCTAAGGATACTTTTTGAAAGTACACTAGAGATTTCTTCTAAGATTCCTTTAGGAATTATTTCAGAAGTAAATGAAAACTTTCATCAGAAATACCTCCCGGATCAAAAAAAATAGTTTCTAAAACTTTGCCTTGAGATTTCCCTGGATATCGTAGGAAAACGCCCGGGAGAAATCTTTGAAGACTTCCTTGGTAAAAAATTTCGAATATGATAATAAATCTTCGAACTTTTTAGTGGAAAAGTAAATGAAAACCGAATTTAGTACTAGGTACCATGCCCACACAGTTACAATTCAATACAGTACCAGAATAACGGCCAACTGACAAATGTAAACAAACTGAGTTTTATTCACCTAAAAGTTTATTTGATAACTTGCATATTGCACAGCTGTTTCTTAAAAAGAACGTTTTTCACGAAATAAGTGAGAAAAACATAAAGGTGCATTTGATATAATATGAATATAATATATGAAAATATATGAAAATAATTCAAATGGATTCAATTTCAAAAATGCCTCCTTAGTAATTTCCATACCAACCTAAATCGTTTTTGGGCCACCACCTAGAAGGCCGAAAATTTCAGAAGAACACTATTTTTATGGTGAGTATTGAAAGAAAGATGTGCAAGATTGGATTTTCAAACTTTTTTGAATTGTTTGAATTTTTTGTGAACCGCCCCAATGAACCATTCCCAACGTATTATTTCAAACGAGTTGTCGTACACTGTGTAACAAAAGGCCTTCCACTGGGGTGTATTTTTTTTTGTATGTTATTCAGTTGGAGCTCTGCCTGACAGCTTATCTTGTCAAGGCTGAACCCTCGGTCTGGCTTTTGCCAAGTTTCCCCTCTACCAGGACCAATACTCAGACGGACTAGGTTATGGTACCCACATGAACACTGTTTTTTATTAGTATTGTGACGTGATAGTTTTTGAAAAATACCCATAGGGGCAATGGGGGCAATATGAACATACGAGGCAATATGAGCCACCCCAGTTTTGACCTCAAAAACATTGTTTTAATGTCTAGTGTCATTATGATCCGCTAAAGGATGCCTCAAATAGCCACCACAATAAAAACCATAAGAATATTCGTTTGAACACTCAAGATTTTTACAAAAATGTACAAATTTGTCATTCGTCATGAAAAGCTTATAATTTTGTCAGGTTTTAATTAAGCCTATAAGACAATTATATTTATAATTCTGGTAAATTTTATCAATCCATTGAAACTTCTAATCATAATGAACAGTTCGTGAGCAAAATTAGATTTGTTCGTAAACAAAATTAATGAAAAACAATATATTTTTTTCAAGATGAAGGGGCGGGGCAAAATGAGCCACCTAGATTTAAGCAAAACAAACGATGTTTTGAACATAAAAATGCATTGCCTAAATATACCAGATTATTTTTTTACTGCATAGTCATCTTTATACACCATTCCAAGTGAAACACTTTGCTAGAAAATACGTTGAACCAAGTATCGCAATTTGGTACTAGTATAACATGGTCTGTTTACTATGTATTATGCATCTTTCAAAAATAAGCCGCTAGAATCAATAATTTCAAGCAAAGCTAATTCAATTTCCTTTCCAATAATGTACTCTTCACCACTAACTCTTCTCTATACTGTTTTAAATAAAAATCATTCGATTGAATGAGGTGCCTCATACTGCCCCGTAGGGTGGCTCATAATGCGCCATATGGTTGGTGACCACGTAGAAAAACATGGTTTTCCAAAAAGTTCCTGAAATAATTTGCAAGTTGATGTTAACATGGAAGATAACATTCTATAGTACAAGTCACTTGCATTTAAACCATAATTTTTGCTGTTTTTCTATGCATTCCATGACGTTTTCCTTAGGCGGCCCATATTCCCCTATCAACGCTATATCATCTTCTCCAAATTTTGCTCACAGGTACTTGAAAGACTGGAAAATCATTTGGTGGAAAGATATATATTTTTAGAGGTGCTCATAGTTGAGGTACAAGGCACACAAAATAGTTAATTTTAAGATGAAAAACTCAGATAACATAAAAACCATAAGAAATACAACTTTGGTATATTCAGCAAAGTTGTAGAAAATGATAGGTATAAAAAATTTGTAGAACATAATAAGCCAATAAAACTAAAAAATAAAACACTTAATCTAAACTAATCTAATCTAAGCGCTTGCACAACCAATATTGAAAAGCATCCTGGAAATACTGGAATTTCTTCAAGTCTTTTCTTGTCAACATTAATGTTTACAGAATATCGGTGATATTACACAAATATTAAAATGGCCAGGCCCACTGTGCAGACTTGGTCTTGAAGATAACTCAAAAGTTCACGTTTATGAATAATGTGATAGACGTAAATGTTTGAATTGTTTTGAGGAAGAAACGGGGACAACCGTACCAACCGTCTCATTTCAGGGGGCGAGTTTAAATCATTGGGTGTGGCGTTGCTAAGAATGTTAATGCACACTCCATTGTTGTGGGTGCTCTTTTTTCAGGGATGGGACACGGGTATTTCTCCCTTATGTCCTGGCTCGGAAGCCTAGGCTAAAGCGCCGTTACTCGCTCTCTATATAATATTAAGGTTGACTCCCCCACCCCTCTGTTATTTCAGAACGTTTCAAATCATATAAATATCAACAAATTCTTTATAGAATACAAACACTAAGATAGCTTGAAAACTTAAATTTTGTTAGATCAGGGCATATAAGACCATAAATATTCAAATATGCATCCCCTCCTTGATCTTGGCTTCTGCTTGTGTTTCAATTCCAGTCGTTCCATCTTTTGTTGGATTTCGGTGAGCAGAAGCACAACAGCCAAATATTTTCTCCTATTCGAACTCCAATACTTCCGGAACATGATTCTTCTTAGCAAGGCTGGCTGGTAATATATCGCTTTCACACACCTTTTCAAGCCATGTTCACTAAACATCAGAACTTAGAATTTTAATTAGAATCAATTCAATTTCACAATATTCCAATATTGCAATCCGAAAAATCTGATGGGAGCTTTGCAGCAGTAAAAAATAAAACACTTAAGAGCAAAAAACTTTTTTTTTTATTAAAAATACTTAATTATCTTGGCACTTAAGCAAAACCGAGAAAAAGTTTGTTCGGCAAAGTTGATCCGTACATTTTGTAGTACAGAAAATTCTGAACATATTCTCAGAAGAAACTATGGCTCTAAAATCAATGAATCTTGGCGAAAACCTCATGTCCGCCTAAATTAGCGTCCTGGACCAGACTGGTTTGGATGACTAATGAACAGAGACCGAAGAAAATTTTATTTCGATTATTTAACATAACTGCATTGATTAATTTGAATTTATTCTAGGTTGCTTTGTTGCACGTGATTTGGATCAACATACAGAAAAATCACCTAACCTTCATGATATCTGCTAGAGAAGTAGTGTTATACGTAATGCTCTGCTCGAATAGAATCAGTCACGAGTTGACGGATTGGCATGTATCAGATGAAGAATCATTATCTGATGATCGCTACAGCTTCTTTGAACATTCGAGTGTAACTTCGCAGACTTTGCGTTTTATGAATCCCCGATTAACTAATCCTCTCCGTCCATCGAAAATCCAAGTGATTTGGATGATGCCGTTGATACTCCAACATCCTACATTATGAAAGCTTTTGAAGAAGCATGTCCTTTGCGTTCTGTGAAGACTACAAGAGGGACCCCATGGTGGAATTCCGATTTAACTAGACTCAGGGAACGTTGTAGAAAGTCGGCTCGCAAGGCTTACAAGAAGGCTCTTTGTTCTGCTGAGCGATTTGGCTAGGAAAACCTTTGTACAAATGTTTCCAGTTTGGGTGAAGTTAGTCGGCTGAACAAAATCCTTGCAAAATCTAAGGTTTTCCAAGTGAACGAAATTCGCTTACCCAATGGTGACTTTACTTCTTCTGATGAAGAAGTTTTAGAATGTTTATTCAATACACATTTCCCCGGATGTGTGGACATAGCATCTATGGATGAACCAAATGTCTTTTTATGTAGGTACGAATCTCTGGCTACGGCTCGCAATATTGTACCTACTGAATCGATTGAATGGGCACTTGATAGTTTTGCTCCTTTTAAATTTCCAGAAGCAGATGGGATTTGAATTTATCAAACAAGTTTTGAAAAAGCTACTTGTAAGCTGTTTTGCTACCGGGTATATTCCCAGATCCTGGCGTGATATTACTGTGAAGTTTATCCCGAAAGGAGGACGTGCCGTTTGAGGAAGCGAAGATTTTTAGACCAATCAGTCTGACCTCTTTCCTTCTGAAATGTCGTAATCGAGAAAGCATTCGCTCAGAAACAATCCAGCTTGGGTGTTTTCTTGGATATTGAGGGTGCCTCTAATAACGTGTCTTTCGATGGCATATTGAAAGCTACACGAAACCATGGGCTACCTACAATGATTACCAATTGGATTCATCAAATGCTCAAAAACCGACATGTCTTCTCGACACTGCGTCAAGCTGCGATTCGAAAATTGATTGTTTGCGGATGCCCCTGAAAGGGAGTCTTATCATCACTGGAATCTTGTAGCAGATACGCTATTGAGGCAATTCAATAAAAGCGGGTTTCCAACTTGTTTACCTAACTAACTTTGATAGTTGGTGTGTGTTTAAGCACCCTGTTCGACCTGCTAGTCGAGAGGTCAATATGGCCTTTCGATTAACCCGAATAAAACAGCCGAAACCGCGATGGAATTCGACCTTTACGTCTTTTTGGCACTGAGATTAATATGACTGATCAAGTAAAGTATGTCGGAGTCATTCTAGATTTCAAACTTTACTGAAAACTTCACATTGAATTCAGAGTCAGAAAGCTTATATGGCCTTCGGTCAGTGCAATCGAACCTTTGGTAAAACTTGGGGCCTCAAATTCAGGAGGATTTCCTAGACAAATTGCTAAGATAATTAAAAAATAACTCTGGAGAATATCCTGCAAGAATTCATTGAAAATTATCGAACGAAATACCGCTTCCCAAACATTTTGCGGGAATGATTGAAGGAATTATTGGAATAATTCTTGTAGTAGTAACTGGTGTGAAACCTTACATGAACTTTTGAAGAATCTATGGAGATTTTACTTGAGTAATAACTCGAAAAATAGGAGATATTTAAGGATTTCTGGGAGTAAATGTGAATGAATTCTTGTAAGATAACTAGAAAAATTCTTGTAGAACTGGCTGGAAAAATTCCTGAATGAATTTCTTCAAAATTCTGGAATGAACCTTAGGCAGCGTCCATTTATTATGTAACGCTAGAATTGGAAAGATTTGAATATCTAGAGAAAATCCTGAGATCGTGCTGTTTTTTTTTTTCATTTCTCTGGGAAAATTTTCACAGTAATCCTTGTTTAAATTACTGGAGGTAGAAGCGAAGGACTGGTCAAGGACTTGCCAGAGAATATTCTGAACAAATTCCTCTAAGCTTCTCTTGAAACGCCACTGGAAGAATTTCGGGAAGAATCGGTGGAGGAATTAATAGAGTAATTTCTTGAAGGATCTCTGGAGATAATATACTAGAGGAAAATTTTGAAGCTTTTCCCTGAAACCTCGATTTAGCAGCAGAATTAATTTCCAGTAGAATAAGGAAAAAATGACTTTAGAGACCGTTTTCGTTAAAATAGATACTTGTCATTAAAAATAAAGATCTTTTAGAGACTTGACTAAAAAAAAACTCACCCGACGAAATGTTTCGCACGATGACGGTATGGCCGGCCCAGAAGTACCGATCGTCCTTGACCAGCATCACTATCACCCGGTTCCACTGGAAGATGGTCTGATCGAAGCTACACGCCTTCAGGGCCTGCATTTCGTTCTCGAACAGCACGAAGGCCACCTTGGTCCGGCAGTCGTTGCGGTTCTCCCGCATGAACGACACCTTGATTACGCGGCCGACATTTTTGAAGAATTCCCCAAGCTCGACGTCGGTCGCCTGCTTGGGAACGTTTCCAACGTAAACGACCTCGTTCAGGTTCATACCTGGCACCTCGGAGCACTACTTTTGTGACGATTTCTGCTAAACTTTATCGAAAAATCAAGATTTTTGCGAAGATTTTCGTTTTTGGACCACAATCAGACACAAATTTGATACAAAAATGTTATGACAGCTCCGCTGCTGTTTAGTGTTTTGTTTAGTAAATTTCCGTGTTGCCAGTTTGATTATAAAACCAAGATCTATAAAAGTGAATTCCACTTTCTGCAAGCGGAAATAAGCCTTTATACGAGTAGTTTTAAAATCAGCTGATTGATGATCTAGCGCAAAGTTTATTTAGGCTGTGAACCGTTTCACCAGTTCGTTTAACTATTAGTTAAAATTTGACATTTTGATAGTTATTTTCCCCTCAAATGGTTAAATTGAACTTCGCGGTCGACCCATTTGAGCTTTGACAGTCGAGTAGTTATTTCAGAACAAAGTTGACAGATGGTTAGTTATTCTCAAATTCACGGGAGCAGAAAATAACTTTCGCACTGTCAAGTTTAACCATGCTCCAGAGCAGGGTTGTTTCTAACCGGAGGGGAAATAACTATCGAACTGTCAAATTTTAACTAAAAGTTAAACGAATCGGTGAAACGGTTCACAGCCTTAGTTAACAGATCGAGGCGACATTTTTTTGCCTGTCTAGTGTTAGTAGTGACCAACGCTACAACAGCCGTTCAAACCCAGGACGTTAGGCAACGATTTGTCGCTTCTATTGTGTTGTTCATATTGACTTCGCAGCACTGGCAGCACTAAACCGTAAGAGCAACTTTAACGGTGCGCGACTAAACTAAATTACATTGCGCAGCATCATTACGCTGATCCGTACCGGGCGCTGCTAACCGGGGTAGCAAAAAGACAGCGCTGCTTTCGGGAAGCATCGGGTGAGCAAATTTAGTTGCGCGATAGTAGCGCTGCTATTCGATTTTAATTTAAGCATACAGTTGGAGTTCTGAGATTCTGGTGGGGATTTTTGTAAATTTGATGCGCATAAAGTGTAAATTATGAAATTTAGGGAATTCGGGTAAAATTTCAAGGTTTTTTTAAGAATACTAGGAATCTGATGTGATTATTGGAAATCCGGGAGAAATTTTTGAAATATTCGATTCATCGCAAGAATTTATCTTTCAGGATTTCACCTCGAATCTTTGGGATTCCAATCGGAAACCTTGAGATTCCAACTGGAATCCTTGAGATTCCAACCGGAATTTTTGGGATTCCAACCAGAATTCTTGGTATTCCAACCGGATTCTTTAGGATTCCAACCAGATCCTCCGACTGGAATCCTCGGGATTCCGACTGGAATCCTCGGGATTCCGACTGGAATCCTCGGGATTCCGACTGGAATCCTCGGGATTCCGACTGGAATCCTCGGGATTCCGACTGGAATCCTCGGGATTCCGACTGGAATCCTCGGGATTCCGACTGGAATCCTCGGGATTCCGACTGGAATCCTCGGGATTCCGACTGGAATCCTCGGGATTCCGACTGGAATTCTCGGGATTCCGACTGGAATCCTCGGGATTCCGACTGGAATCCTCGAAATTCCAACCGGAATCCTTGGGACTCTGACTGGAATTCCAAGAAAAGGATTCAAAAAATCCCAAGGATTCCGGTTGGAATCCCAAGGATTCCGGTTGGAATCCCAAGGATTCCGGTTGGAATCCCAAGGATTCCGGTTGGAATCCCAAGGATTCCGGTTGGAATCCCAAGGATTCCGGTTGGAATCCCAAGGATTCCGGTTGGAATCCCAAGGATTCCGGTTGGAATCCCAAGGATTCCATTCCGGTTGGAATCCCAAGGATTCCGGTTGGAATCCCAAGGATTCCGGTTGGAATCCCAAGGATTCCGGTTGGAATCCCAAGGATTCCGGTTGGAATCCCAAGGATTCCGGTTGGAATCCCAAGGATTCCGGTTGGAATCCCAAGGATTCCGGTTGGAATCCCAAGGATTCCGGTTGGAATCCCAAGGATTCCGGTTGGAATCCCAAGGATTCCGGTTGGAATCCCAAGGATTCCGGTTGGAATCCCAAGGATTCCGGTTGGAATCCCAAGGATTCCGGTTGGAATCCCAAGGATTCCGGTTGGAATCCCAAGGATTCCGGTTGGAATCCCAAGGATTCCGGTTGGAATCCAAGGATTCCGGTTGGAATCCCAAGGATTCCGGTTGGAATCCCAAGGATTCCGGTTGGAATCCCAAGGATTCCGGTTGGAATCCCAAGGATTCCGGTTGGAATCCCAAAGATTCCAGTCGGAATCCCAAAGATTCCAGTCGAAATCCCAAAGATTCCAGTCGGAATCCCAAAGATTCCAGTCGGAATCCCAAGGATTCCTGTCGGAATCCCAAAGATTCCAGTCGGAATCCCAAGGATTCCAGTCGGAATCCCAAGGATTCCAGTCGGAATCCCAAGGATTCCAGTCGGAATCCCAAGGATTCCAGTCGGAATCCCAAGGATTCCAGTCGGAATCCCAAGGATTCCAGTCGGAATCCCAAGGATTCCAGTCGGAATCCCGCACCACAATGTAATAGATATTCCAGTAGAGTTAAAAAAAAAATCCCAACCTGAAATAATCACCATTATTTTCACAACCCAATACGTTGACCCAAAAGGCAACGACCGGTACGGAAACGAGTTACTAAATATAGTAGCGACCGGTGTGAGAATGAGTGACCAAACTAAAATGACAGCTCTGTGGGTGATCATTTTACTCACCGGAATAGTCGCCCCCGTTAAAGATGCTCTAATCGCACCTGCTCATGCGATGCAAAGTTTTCTAGATGCGAAGCTAAAGTCAAACAAGGGTGGAGGGCGGCTGTCAAATGGGAGTAAAATTGAAAAGCCGCCAACCTAAGTCCAGAACCAGTTTTAAGGCTTAACGCGGAATAGTAAAAAATATTATTCACAAGATTTCAGGTAATAAATGCGCTTGAAGGATATTAGGTGATATGAATAAAACCAAGCATTTACTCGTGCTCAACATGACTTGAGTAAAGTAAATGGTTTGAGCATTTACTCAGAACCGTATGAATAAAGTTGAACTTTACTCAAAGTAAGTTCGAATTTCGAACATAGCATTTGCTTTGTCAAAATTGTTGTTTACTTTTGAAAGGTGCCATTTTTATGAGAGAGTTCAACGGTTTGAAATTGATTTCCGTACGCGTACGAGTTTAAACTATCTTTTGCATATATTTTTCATTAAAAAAAAAGAGTTTGTTACAACCTATTTGCAAAATGTCAGACGGAGAATTCACCAATGAAGAATATCTACTGGATCCGCAAACAAGTAAGCAAATTAGCTAAATGTTAATTATGAATATGAAATATTTTTTATTTTATTTTTGATCTTAGGCACTGATGAAGACGAAAGCTTGGATGATGGCGTGAAGCAGAAAACAGGAAAAAAGATTCTCGATGATACTAAGTTCATTGAGATAATGATCATCCACGGAAAAGTGCTGCTTGAGAAATCACAAGCACCACCTATAAAGGAAAAGAAGAAAAATGCTGCTAAGGACATGTGTATACAACTGCTTATACAACATGGCATAGATATGACGCCGAAGCAGGTCATGAAAAAGATCAACAACCTAAAAGCAAGGATCAAGGCAAAAACTGACCGGAAGCAAACCGGCAATCGGAAAATCAATTTAAATGGGCCTGAAAGAAAGTTTTTCGATCTGATGGGAGGTGTTGACAATCCGAGCGTGAGCAAGCGTCCCTGTAAGTATTGTTTTATGTAAAGAGATTTTAAGAGACAGGTCATGTTCTAGCAAAAGCGTAGAGTAACGTATTTGTATCCTAAGGCACGCTGTCCTTATACTTAAATTCCCTACCAATCGGTTAGATTTAATATTCTTGTGGTGATTTTCAAATAGCCGTAGCGGTAAACGCGCAGCTATACAATAAACGACCTTCAGCTGCGTGATTGAATCTCACCGGTCTAGGGATTTGAGATTTGCTCGACTTCCCAGGGCGGAGAGTAGCTTCGCGCTTGTCAGTTGCCACTATTGCAATTGGCAAAAATGGCTTTAAGTTAATAAGGACGCATTTAAATATAACGTAACGCTCAAATTACCAATTTCAGACCACCTCCCTCCCCCACGTAACAACCTTTGTATGGAAAAATTATTTTTTTGTATTGCTCGTAACACTAGAATATGCACCTCCCTTCCCCCTGTAGCGTTACGTAATATTTGAAGGATCTCCGACTGTGGAGGTGTTCATAACTACACTCAGAAATAAAAATAGTCACAGAATTACTAAAGTTTATGCATTAATGACTATTTTCTATCTGCCTCTCTTTTATTCTGCTGAGAATTTCTACACTAAATGTCATTTCGCCTGGGTTGCCTATCGATGCTTCAACCCAGGTGAATTGACAAATATGAATAAATTTCCCTGCAGAACGAAAGAGAGGCAGATGCAAAATAGTCATAAATTACTAGAATTTAGTAATTCTGTGACTATTCGTGTTTCTGAGTGTACAATGAAAAACCGGCTCTGCCTAAGTTGGGACGTTACGTCAAAAAAGAAAGATAATCTATATTTGTCACGCTATTTGCCACCACTTCTTCCATCCATTTGTTTCGATTTTTTTATAAGTTCTCTTTAGTTTCCACCAAGACTTACTTCCCTTAGTGCATGACGTAATTTGTACACCATCCCCTACAAGTATTAAGCTTACGGTATAGTTCACTTTATTCGTTTTTTTAATAATTTGTAGATGGTGTCGCTGTTGGATCATCTGGTAGGCAGCAAGATACGGCTCTTGAAGAGGACGAAGGACAAAGTGCGGTTAACGAGGAAGCCAACAATGAAACTGCAAACATTTCTGTGGATCAGGTAAGATCGTTTTTCTTCTTCCTTTTTTATAACATACTGACACTCTATAGGGCGTCAGTTCTCGGCATCAGTTCTCGACAAACATTAGAAAAGAGCCCAAGAGGTCTTGAGCCTTTTTTCATAAACGTTGCTGTTGAGCCTTTTTTCACCCGCCCACGCAAACTAACTCCACTATCAGAAAGATCAATATTAGCTCTTCCCAATAGTGTTATTGATAAACGTGATCGAGTTAAATGGGGTACAACAGCGTCTTGAAAAGCCATTGTTTACCTATGTCAATGTTTGTCCAGAATTGTAGTTTTACGTCCGCTTATTTCTGAGACTAAACCTAAACACCAGACGCTCAGAAAAAAATTCACATGTTTTACAATATTTATCGAACCCATCATCATATGAACCGGGACCAAAATCGTACTTCCCAGTCGGAGGAGATTTCAGAAAATCCCGACGGCGTCGACGATAATTGATACTCAGCCGGTTAGGCAATCTTGAACCGTTCCTCAGATCGGTCACATTTCTAATTACGTTTATATTTAAAAATGTTAATATGTACGTAAACATACCACGTACATCCTAGGCCAATTAGATTAATAATCAATAATTAAAAATTATTATTAATGCATATAGTCTTCAACCTCAATTTGAATTATATGCTTTTTCCTATACATGTTCAACTGGATTTTTGGTACAGTGTCCGTTAGATTTTGGAAACATGTGAATTAAATTACAAAGTAATCCTACAACCTTGGTTATGATGAACCCTCGCTTTTCCATGATAGCTCCAGAGTTCCATTGGTTTTCGACAAACTGAAAACAAACCCAATAAGATGAATACTATGCAGTAGTTACTAGAATATGATTCCATGCTTATTCGATAGAGTTAACAATTTGTTTCAAAAGTAAGTAATCAATTAGCTATTGAAAACCAATCCAAATTTTATTAAATTACTTCAAAAAATTTAGCCCATTTACAACAGCGTTTGTTTAAGCTCTCTACACAAAAACACTTTTTATACCGACGTTATGAAATCAGCTCTACTTCTCAGCAGCGTACAGCTCAAGTAATTTCGATAGCGGAATCATTCCTTGACCGTTTCTTGTCCTATTCTTTTGATCTAACAATAAATTTGTCGCCTTTCAGTTATTTTGTTTGATTTTTATATTAGTTTGTTGTTTTGAAGTGTTTTAGTCTACAGCTGTTTTGAATTATTCCCAACCTTCTAGGTGAGAATAATTCTTCAATCCTTCAGATTTTTTTTTAAATCTGGGATTCTCATAATAATTCCCTCAATGATTATTTCATAGTATAGCACAGCAATTCTAAAAGTTTTATCAATGATTTTCAGGATTATATTTGGGACTCCTGCATAATTGTCAAGTCTCTGTAGATTTTTCCAAAATCTTAAAAAATCTAGAAAGCCATCATTTTTCGCAATGTCTTCACAGATAACTTAAGCTTTTCCTCAAGGGATTGTATTAAATTTCCTACTAAGGATACTCCTGATTTTTAATTACTCCATAAAAAGATTTTTTAATTAGAAACTTCAAATAATTTGCCAGGATTTCTTTTCTTTTAGATGTATTTTATTCGTGAAATCGCGTAAAATAAATATACAAGAACTAGCTAGTTTTCCCAAAATTTTCGTAGAAATTCATAGCAAATTCATATTTAATGCAACGTATTCAAAAAAATCTCCAAAAGTTTAATCTGGAAATCCTTAGCTATTTGTTACCCAATTCATCTATTTTTACGATAAGCATTTCAGGGATACTGTCATAAATTCACCGTTTATTTTTTTCAGATTTTTTTTTTCCAAAAAATACGCTAGAAAAGTTTTCTTCGAAAATTTCAGAATTCAGAAATTTTATCCAAAAAATATTCCTTTAGAAAAGTTGTGAGAAAACTACCTAGATTTTTTAAATAATTCCTTTAGGGATTTCCACAGGAATTATGATACGACAGGGACGCCATAAACATTTTGAAAACATTTGTCATGCTTCTGATTGCCCAAGCAAACAAAACCTCTAAAAAATTCTAACATCAATTCAAATTGAATTCAGAATAATTGTTTTTTTTTTTAACAATTTTCGGTGGCAAATTTCTTGATGAAATGCTTGATCGAAGATTTTTACTCGAATTTTTGAAAACATAAAGATCTACAAGCAAATTGCTACGAATACCAATGTACAATCAATCTTACATAAGTCGGTTCAATGATCTATTTCAAAATAAAATTTTAGTACAAGTCAAAACTTAGCGTGACATAATTTGTGTTTCATCGCTAATAAATTAATCAGAATCTGATTCAGAAAATTTTACAAATACTCCTCTAATAATTTCATCTTCAACACCTACAAGAAATTATCATATTTGTATTGCAGATTAAGCAATTCCTTCAGCAATAGTTAAAATTTAAATAAAAATACTATTCATGAAGAATTCATGATTTACCTCTATTATAAATTCCAGTAATGATTTGACTAAAAATATAATACTAAAATTCTTGGACAAAAAATCCTGGTACAGTGAAAATCTATGAATCGATGTTCCATTTCTTGATGTCGACTCGTTCAACCATATTAGAAACGAAATTTTATGGTTACTATGGCAGCCATCTCGAACATTTTTTAAAGCATTCCATTACTGATTTTTTCCATGAGTCGATGGTCCCTTCATATATCGACTCATTTCCATACCAGGGTTTTTTGCCCAAGAAATTTGTGCGAAACTTTTTGGTATAGCTTCTAAACTGTCCATTTAACAAAAGTAGGCATTGAGTAATAGAGTACCAAGTATGCATTTCTTGCCAGTATGGAAAGAAACTAAAATTTATAAAAAATAGTAGAAGCTCAACAACACTTATTATAAGCTGAAATTTCGTACAGCTCATATCGCATATTGAATGAACAAACAGAAAATAAATGTGATATAAATTTTCTTCTTCTTCTTTCTAGCGTTACGTCCCAACTGGGACAAAGCCTGCTTCTCAGCTTAGTGTTCTAATGAGCACTTCCACAGTTATTAACTGAGAGCTTACTATGCCAATGACCATTTTTGCATGTGTATATCGTGTGGCAGATACGAAGATACTCTATGCCCTGGGAAGTCGAGAAAATTTCCAACCCGAAAAGATCCTCGACCGGTGGGATTCGAACCCACGACCCTCAGCTTGGTCAAGCTGAATAGCTGCGCGTTTACCGCTACGGCTATCTGGGCCCCTATAAATTTTATTACTACTATATTATAAAGGCCCATGTATAATCTCGATGTGACTGTTATGCGGCAATGTGACAAAACAACTTGGTATTTTTTCGAATTTTTTAGAACAAGTTGGTTGAATGTATATAGGTATGATTTGATGAAGTTCCACAGTATTAGCTCGAAATCGTCAAAAATGTCGAATGTGACATATATGCAGTTATGAAAGTAATTTACTTACATTATACTTTATTTAGTTATTTTAAACGGAGTACTTGAAAAAAATCTTGAACGCTTATGAAGAAGTCCAGTATTCAACACTACACTAATAACTGTCGGAAATACTGCGACATGATAGTAGGCTATGATAAACTGTATATAGAAAGTAGAAATATATTTTTTTCATTCTTGTTCCAACTGCCAACTAAAGTAGTTTGGTCTCTGGCTCTCACCACATTTTACCATAAATAACCAATACTAATAATTACTAATTGAATATGAAATGTTTTCAGCTCAACAGACAAAGCGATGTTAGACAAACTGTCAATCAAAAAACGATCCTGGAAGAGCAGCTGAACCTGATTAAGGCTCAACAAGCGTATACGGCACAGCTTCAGGCGCAACAAGATGAGCGTCACGAGAAGGAAATGGAGTTGCTGATGCTGAAACGCAAGTTGACTTTATTGAAAATACAGCAGCTTGAAAACGAGGATTGATAATTTTTTTCCAGGCTTTACTATCAAATATATTGGATGCGATATTCTTCAGCAATAATAGAGACAAATCACTAATAAAATACAAAATTTAATATTCAATTTGATTTTTTTTTAAATAAAACTATCGACGAAGCGTCATTTGAATTTCTGTACACATTATATTTATTGTCCAACGCTTAATATGTTTTTATTCTAGATTATAAAAATCACTTATACATATATTTATTTCTTTTTCAACGATTACTTCCACCTCGCAAATATGACGCAATACAATCGCGACGTCGTTGTCCTCTCTGCAATACTGTAGCATCAGTCACGGTTGGTCTGGGTACTTCTATATCATAGGTGGTTGTTTCCGCTGGTTCAAAGTCTTCATCTTTAAGATGTTTCGCCACGTTGTGCAGAACAAAGCATGCAGCGATGAAACGAGGAATTTTTTCGGTTTTTACCCTTACTTTTGACTGCAGTAATGGAAATCTTTGTTTCACTTGTCCAAAAACGCGCTCTATGACGACTCTTTCTCGCTTGTGAATCACATTGAACACTTTTTGTAAGGATGTCACAGGATCTCGGTATGGCGTCATTACCCAAGGGGTAAGAGGGTATGCTTCATCAGCCAAAAGAATCGCACCAGCCTGATTTTCCTGAATCAAATTGAAGACATTTGAGTTTTTCCATATTCGTGCGTCATGTACTGATCCAGCCCATTCACAATCCATGCTTGTAAACTGCTCTTTGGCATTACAGGTTGCTTGTACATTGAAGGAATTCAGCCCTTTCCTATTTACAAACTCATCCTTGTAGTTGCCTGGTTTATTGATCAGAATGTGAGTGCAATCTATTGCACCAATGGCACTTGGAAATTTGTATTTAGTTTGCCACATTTTCTTTTCCTGTTCAAATTCGTCCGGTGTGTTTGGAAAATGTATCCACTCGTCAGCTTTCTCAACTATTTCTTTGCACACAGACCAAATCGTTTTGCACACTGTTGTTTGGTGGATACCCAAGTCCTCTCCTACACCTACCTGTAACATACAATGAAAAATTCATATCAATTGGAAAAATCACTGAAATACTTATTCATTACCTGGAATCCTGGATCACCGACATATCTTAAAAAGCATTTCATCCTTTGAACATTCGATAACGCACCACCTCGATTTTCAAAACTATCTCCCAGAAATGCTTGTGTTACATGATCAACATTTTCACGAGTAAATCGATAGAGATCTTTGAAATTATTATCATCGCCTTCTCGCCTAGGCTTATACATTTTTACTGAGCGATTTATATAATTTCCATCTATGTCCGCTACAATCGGGAAAGGTAAATTAATAAAATCACCAGAATACATTGTTTTTTTACATTAAAATTTCAACACACGAATCTGCTACTTTTGGCGCCTGCTTATGTCAGCTGAGCATGGTCAGTAGGTGACTCACATTTTTTTGAGCATTTACTCAGATTTTACCGCTTTATTCATACGAATCTCAATGTTCGAAAAGTAAATGCTCAAGTTCTTAGTTTTATCATACCAACTTGAGTAAATGCTCAAGAAAATGATCTGACAGGTGGATCTGAGTAAAGTAAAAGCTTTTGCTCAGTTTATTCATACGACCTATTGTTTGCAAGCAATTCTCGCGTAACTTTTCAAAACGGCCTATCTAACAATTCACACATTTCGAGTAAATCGAGCTTGAAGGTTGTGAAAATATATTTTGAAACTGTATCAAAATGAAACAATTTTTCCCCACTGTGTTGCTTGTAGAGGGAAGCAGTGTAATAGAGTTCAACGTAAGTAATGAAATTTTGTCAATTTATTTGGAAATTACACTGGAATCTATAAAAACATCAGATAGGACGTTTTGACCAAAAATATGTACATAGGATAAATCATATAGGTCGTTCTGTTTCAACAATTGTTACATTGGACATTCACTTCGGTCATTTTGTTTCAGTTATAGTAACATCGGACATTTTGATTTGAGCACACAGCAAGCATGTTTTATTTCATTTTGTATCCACGTGCGTTGAACTGCTCCAACATTCAAGTTGAACTGCTCATTTTGTTGCGGTGTGATAATCGCAGGCACCAGCTGTGCTTTGTTTTGATTCATTCAATGCCACGACGTCACTTTTTCCCCTCCGTCTGTGTGTCCTATGTAACAACAGAAGGAGGGAAAAAGTTGAGCTGTACATGGGACTTTTTGCTTTCTCGCTGTTTCTCTCTCAATCTTCTCCCCGTTTCAATGCTGGTTTCGCCCACACTTGTTCGTGTTGAGTTACCCACTGCACGATGGGTGGTGACGACTGTGTTGCATTCGGCACCAGCCGTCGGCGCAAACAAGAAATAGCGGTGGGAAATGATGACGATGACGGCGCCGTCGATTGTGTTGTAGGAAACCAATGCCAAACAAATACATACACCTTCTCCGCTCTTCGGTGAATTATTGCTCTGCAAATACCTATATGTGCGCAAGTCGCGCATGCACGTCGCTCGTTTTGCTGCCGTGCCAAAATACAGTTTTGTGTACCTCGTTCTCTTTTTGTTATTAATATTAATATTATTATTTATATTTGAGCGTATTCAATATTGCGAGGCAGAGCGACTCTGAAAATATCGACATTTTGTTGCGGTGTGCTAATTGGAGACACCAGCTATGCTTTGTTTTGATTCATTCAATCCCACGACGTCATTTCTTCCCCTCCGTCTATGTGTCCTATGTAACAACAGAAGGAAGGGAAACGTTGAGCTGTATGTAGGACATTTTGCTCTCTCACTGATTCTCCCTCAATTTTTCCCCCGTTTTTATGACGGTTTCGCCCACATGATCATGTGTGAGTTTCCCACTGCATGACGTGGTGGTGGTGACGGCTGTGTTGCAATCAGCACCAGCCGTCGGTTGAAACAAGAAATTGCGGTGGGGAATGATGACGATGACGACGCCGTCCATCTTGTTGTAGGAACTTGAGAAAGGAGCCCACGCCTAACAACATACAGCTTCTCCTCTCTTCGGTGATTGATCGCTCTGAAAATATGTGTGAGCAAGTCGCGCATGTACGTTGCTCGTGTTGCTGCCGGGAAGCATATTTATACGCTTGATCGATCATGCATCTGAATCAGATTGATACAATAGGTCGTATGAATAAACTGAGCAAAAGCTTTTACTTTACTCAAATCCACCTGTCAGATTGTTTTCTTGAGCATTTACTCAAGTTGATATGATAAAACTGAGTACTTGAGCATTTACTTTTCGAACATCACCATTCTTATGAATAAAGCGGCAAAAGCTGAGTAAATGCTCAGAAAATCCTGAGTCACCTACTGACCATGCTCAGTTGAAAACAACAACCGAAAATAACTTTGAAAATTGTAAAAAATGATGTATTCGGGCTTTTATTATAAATATGCCGTTTCCAATAGTAGCTGACGTGGGCGATATCCATCAAGCTAGTCGGACTGAGGTCTGTTGAGGAGCTTAAATAATCGTGTTTGCCTTGTTCAACATTTGGATTGTGGAGATTAATTTGCAGATTCTGCAGCGTGGGAAAATGCAGACCAACCTGAAAGAAAATTAGGTTCTTTTATTTTTGAAAAGCCGAACATGCTTTTTTACTATCAGCCTAATCAGGATTTCGATTCGGATTCAGCCCCTCAGCATTTACAATCGATGTAAGATTTTACATAGCTAGGACAATGCAGACCACAACACGTTTGTTTTCCGAGTAAGGTTGCAGCCAAGATTTTAGCCAGGAGCAAACTGCCTTTCTAATAATATATTATATATAATAAATTTAATACAAAAACGACCATATTTGATACCTAGTGCTAAAAAAAATTTCCCATTTCTACTATGAAACGTAATCATTCTGAAGACATCACTGGTAGATTGAAGATTGAATACATTTTATGAACCTTTGAAAAACTTTTATGAACCGTATTAGAAATATTAGAATAACTTCAGGAAATCTTACTTATAATGTAATCTTAAGGAGATTTGAATCACATTCGTCGAATTTATGTATACCAGAGATTTTCGGGATTCCTTATACAATTTTATGTCAAATCTTGCGATGAAATATCTACAGAATGTCTACCCATCTTAGAAAACCCGGGAATTGCAAATGGCCGGGCAAAATACGGGGAATATACGAGAAATACTAGAAAACTTCGGGAAAAAATAAATTATGTACTTGGAACATAAGAATTTATGTTTGTTTCAAATTTAAGCACTGTGGGCGAGATTATAAACATGCAGGGAGGGAAACAGCCTAAAAATAAAAAAAAATTAAATCCATAAAATTCACATCATGACTGACTTTTTGTAAGGGGCTGTTCATTAATTACATACGTTAGACAATTTGTGATTTTTTTTTATCTCCCCTACCCCATGGTAATACTTTTTGTATGAAAATAAAAAATAAATTCTATGGCGCGTAAGAAATCTCAAACTCTACACCTCCCCCATTAATCCTTACGTAATTAATGGATTGCCCCTAAGTGACTGGTAGGATAGTTTACGTTTCTACTTATTTTTTTATACAGATCCTGCAAATTAATCGATGAACTCCTGAATAGATGTTAAGAAGATTTGTTTTACAATTTTATATATTTTTAGTGAGCTGCTTTGGAGATTTTAAGCGGCAAGATATTGAGTAAATTCAAAAACTGTCTTATGAGCTCCTTGAACATATTCTAGAATGAAACTTAGGAAATTATAGCATATAGTTTTTGTGAGTTCTTAGTGGTTCCCTATTGAATTCAAGACAGAATTATTAACAATTCCTGTCAAACGGATTGCTTATGAATGTGATTGGATTTCTACCAATATATGGCATTCTTTTTAATGCTTTATTAACACGATTTTACAGCTTAAGTTTAATTTTTTACTTAATGAATAAAAGGTGAGCTTGTTAGAGCGAACTACCCGACTAGATACATATAATAAAAATAAAATAGAATTTTACCAGAGTATGATTTGCATATCCCATTATGATATAATTTTGTTAGACACTGTTATCCACAGAAAATATTTAAACAAAAATATATCATAATATGTTATATTTATTTTGAACATGTTTCTATTTGTTTTTTTTTTACATTTTTTTAATAAAATTGAACACATATCAGTGCATTTCAATAAGTTAAGGTTTTGTTATAAAAATGTTATGATCATCATTTAATAATTGAATAATTGCAAATGATTAAAAATTAACTTGTTGTTACACATTTCCAATATTAAATTGCTTGTAGTATTATACATTTACACATTTTTCTGTTTATTGCGCGGAATATCATGTCTTATTAGGATTTTCTTATAATTATTAAAAAAAAACTCGTAATTAAAATAGTTACCCCGTATATTACACAGTATTATAATTTTGATACATTGTATCAAAAATTATAACTGGGTTTGATATGTTGTTGATAGATTTAAAACACATTTAATTATATTTATTATACATTTCATATATTTTTTTGTTATAATTTTAGTTATTTTACCAACATCAAAATTGTATCAATCTGTGTTTGATAAAATCTTTGTATCATAATATCATAAGGTGATATAATTTTGTTGTGTGCCCATAGTCGGGCATCGGATTTTTTTTTTTTTTTTGAGGTCATCGTTCCTCTCATAAAGATCTCTCCTTGGACCCCCGGGAGTTTCACCAGATCCACAATTTCTGCAGAAAGCAGCCATGGGCCATGTCTTACGCAACATTCTTGGATAAGAGTCGATTGTTAAACTTGAACTTTTCTCTATTGTTGAACTTTTTTTTTTTATTTTATTTTATTTTATTGATGTACAAGGGGGTCAGGGGCCAAGTCTCCAGCATAAGTTTAAAAATAACACCTTCCATAATACACCAGGGGTTTTGGAGTTTGGAAAGTAGGCAACGCAACATCTTTGACCAGAAGGTTCTTTAAGTTTTGCTTTTACTCTAGACTTCCCCTACACGTATGAATGATGCAAGGTCGAAAGAACATGAATCAGTCATACATATAACGGTAGTGAAGTGTTTTGCCTAAGGATATGTGAAAGGAGGGATTTTGTGTGGTGTTTTGTAAATCGCTCTGTGGAACAAATTTGTTATTAGTTAAATAATAAGTTCATTTGATTTACCTTTCAATTAGTATTCAATGATTACAGAAACTTTATACTTAACAAAGGCGTGGAGTGCAGCAAGCTAGGTGGGCGGATCAAGTGCGTATCGATTTGGCGAGCGTGGGGCAGAACCGAGGATGAAGAGATGCGACCGCAAACCGACGTTTTCTCGGCCATTACGCTGCCATGATAAGAGATGCTCTTCCTCTTCGATGAATTATTCCTCGAAGCGGGTTAGATATGAAAACAAGGATAAAGAGAGAAGGAATATTAGTGATTATTACATGCTTTGTGGCAGTATTGGCGTACATGGAAGTCATACAAAATTCGCTCTTTGGATTCCCACGATAACAATCCCTGAAACCAATGATAAACAACAAAAAAATAATCCAAAAGAGCGAGAACCTTGATGTTTCAATGTATGACAATCCAGCTTTATTGCATGTGAGAAGTTCTTGGTGATATTCTCACAACGGCCATTCAGAATGGTTCGATAATGTAGATAAAAGATGTAGATAAAAGATCATTATGATAACATTAACGCGACGACATGTTAGTAAACTCAAAACGATTATTATATTTGCAACTGTTAATTTAAATAGTTAAGCTAAGGGTCGGTTATTGCATATAACTTTATAGATAAGCAGCAGTAAAGCACGAACGCGAATCCATCCCATCTTCAAATGCACAACACTTCATTCTGGAATTTTAGAACGTCCATGTTGTAACTTGTTCACACAAGAAATCTGCCTCGACCGAGTTGGCAGAACGCGCCCATACCCCTTTCTGAACCAAAGGACAGGGAACTAATACCATGATACCTTAATTACAAATACTAAAGCTACTTCTATGTTATTTCCACTACTACGCTCACGATAATTATGTTATGATCGTTAGAATAAAAACGATAGAGGTTACTACTACATAACAGAAATACTACCCAAAGAACGCTATTGTCGCCAGTGTTGGTGTGATAAATGCAAAGTAGTGCAAAAATGCGTAGGGGATTAAATAAGTTATTAATTACAGCATTTTGTTCAACAATATTATATTATATTATGAAAGATATTTCAAAATGAAAAATTTCAGTAACAGCAGTGCCATCCCGACTAGAGGCTTATAACAAAAATATAATAAAATTTCATCAGAATATGATATGCATATCATATTATGATATAATTTTGTTAGGCTCCGTTATCCATAGAACATAATAAAACATAAATATAACATAATGTGTTTTATTTCCCTTTAAGATATTTTTTTGTTTATTTTTAACAACTTTATAACAAAATAAATAGATAGTTATGCATTTCAATTATATACAATATTATCGTATATCCAACAGTATTATAATTTTGATACTTTGTATCAAACATTATAACTTGGTTTGATATGTTTTTGATAGAATTAAAACACATTTTGTTATGTTTATGTTACTATTCATACACTTTTTGTTATAATTTTAGTTATTTTAACAACATCCTGCATCAAGTTTGTAACAACCTATGTTCGAAAAAAACTTATAACATAATAACATATGCTGATATAATTTTGTTATGTACCCTTAGTCGGGATCAGTTTTCTAATTATTATACATATATCAGTAACATTACTAAACTATCTCTAACACCGCTACAACCTACCTTACTAAATAACGCAATACCGTAAAATGCCGTAATTCAGAACATTTAGGAATATTTCTCAAAAATCGTAAATTATTGTTAATGACAATTTTAATTGGAATTATGATGCATTACCAGCGTATACAAATAGCGGTATGGACAAATTTCAAAATTTTTCTTAAATTTCGATTTATTTTGGACCAAATATGCGGATTTAGGCGATGCGCTGAATTACGGCACCTTACGGTATTACTAAGGTAATAATTACTACATTGTTAGTAAACCTAACATAAATGTCTATTTTCAATGACCTGTGAGACGCAGAGACCACCCGCACCCACTCTTGCGCCTCGTGGTCTACTGAAAAAGATTTATGTATATTGAACTAATACTACTATTAGAAATAGTGCTACTGATGAAGGTGATCGTTGGTTTCCCAGTCTTATTAGTGATTTGAGTGTTAGTAGAGACTGGTAGTGAGCCCTGCCGGTCCCTCCAGCATTACGCGTAGTTATCTGGTGTTAGATCATGCGACAGTAACTAAACTCATGCTGAAGGTGTGATAAATCAAGTGTAAAATATATTTAAGCATTGAAACACATGTCATTATTTAATTTAAAACTATTAGACTAGCTTACATTTTATAAGTTATAATTACGATTATTTTCGCGATCAATATATTAGTATTAGTATATTTCACAATATCAACAATATGCAATCACTTGATAAATCACCGTCAATCCCATCACCTAAGGGAAGGGTTGAACTTTTCTCTATTGTTGAACTTCGGTCTAAATTACGATAGAGCAGAAATTACTTTAGATAGTTATGAAATCTATCCAAATTTTCTTCTAGTTCTAGGGGAGAGAGGCATTCTTGTTATTCAACGGATTCGAAAGTAAGAAGTGAATGAAAGAAAAGTGAATTGATTTACCTAAAAAACAAATATCTGGTCTTTAGGCAAACTTTCAGTTCCAATAATTCATAACGGTTTGTCAAAAAGATCGCTTGTATTTGTCTATTGGATTTTTTAATTAATCGTTTATATCTGTTTATTCGAAACTCTTTTAAAATCCACAGCATTAAAAAAAACATTAAGATTAATTAATATACAAATCCCATCCCAATTCAAAAATTGGAGTTTTTCAATGCATCTCTGGGAGAACTCATCGATGATATTGCTTCAAAGGCAAAGGCAGACCTGGTCATCAGCTTCCTGAGCTTGCTCATACTAGCCAAAATGACCGCAATAGTTCTTTGCCATTGCCTCGTACAGCACCGGGTACATGATGGATCCGTTAGAATGTCGATCGTTGTCGTTTGGTGAACTTTTTCTAATGACCAAACTGGATCCGATTCCGCTGTAAAGCACGGTTACCTGCTGCTTCATGCTGGCTACCCACTGATGAGCACTATTCGGGATGGACAGAACTAATTAACAAGACAAAATAATAATTCATGTGCAAAACACTAACCGTATCAGTCCCCACTTGAGGTTAACAAAAGTACCGATTATAGTCCTTAGCACTTCCATGCGGCACAGGATTGCTCCAGTTCTGCTCATCACACTCTGATGCTGCCAGTTGAGTTTCACCGAGGTATGTGGCTTTTCCAGCAGCCGGCAGTAAACGGCGCAGCTCAAAAATTTATATATAAATACATATTGCACGGCAAAAACGGGTAATATCCGTAAAGGCATAGCTTTTTTGCACCACTAGAATTCTTCTTTGCAAAAATCAAACAACCAAACCAAAACAACATTTTTGACAAAGTAAAAGCTAAGTTCGAATTTCGAACTTACTCTGAGCAAAGTATCGTTTTATTCATACGGATTTGAGTAAATGCTCAGAGACTTTACTTTGCTCGAATCGGGTTGAGCATGAGTAAGTGCTCGGTTTTATTCATACGACCTATTGTTTCGACTTTGACTTCAAGGGTGGAATTGGCGGCTCTTTATTGCTACCCCAACGTGTAGCTGGTTCTAAAATGTAAACAACCATACATAATTACGACCAAACAATGGTGGAGGCGTAATCAATAGACCATTTCCGTCAGATCTTACCCCCTATTTTTATATTTTCCTTCGAAAGACGATTATTTTTAATGATTATTGACGCTTTCAGATCTAATTTATATGCTCTCCTGATTTTATTATAATTTTTTTTAAACTTGAGAATTCACCACATTTTGAGTAGTGCGGCACAGTTGTTTCAACCCTGTGGGTAAACAAAGTGGAGATTTTTCCACAACTTTTAATCTCACCCCTGCGTTAAGCGTTTGTAGACCTAACTAAATGTCAATTTCAAATCAAGCAAACGACGACCCGACAACTTCGTAGAAATCTGAGACTCACATCGGATAGCAATTACCGTTCGATATCTTATGTGGTCAAACTGTTCCGGAACCATATGGCCAATGGAGTATGTAAATACTTCCCCGTTTTACCACTCATAGATCTCCCCGAAATATCCTCCACGACCATAACAAATAACCCCTTCATCTTCCCGCCGGAGACCTCTGCCGTGCTCCGCGATAGTCCTCGAAAAGGGCTCTGCTCCCCCAACGACCCTGTGCCCGGCAGCAAACTGGGGACGAAGATTTTATCGTCCGTCAGCATACTGTTTATGCATACTGATTGATGCATTCCAATGGAAGCTGCAATTAATACCGTTTGATACCTGCTGCTTGTGTCGTCAAACTGTTCCGGAACCGCATGGCCAATCGAGTATACATACTTCCCCGTTACACTACTCTAATAAATCTCCCCGACTATCCTCCACGACCACAACAAATATCCCCTTCATCTTCCCGCCGGAAGCTTCTGCCGTGCTCTGCAATAGTCCTCGAAAAAGGTTCCGCTCCCGGTGGCAAACTGGGGAAGATTTCACCGTGTGACAGCATACTGTTTCGATCACTCGATTCCAATAGAAAATGCAGGGATCCGAACAGACCGATGACCAATCTCAAGAGATGCGATCTTCCGGATTTCAGCGAAAATTTCTTCGCCACCCTCAGCCAACCACAAATCCGGAAGAGAGCGGGAACATTTTCATATCCAAGCGGAGCACCACAGCAGTCACAGGTGATAGAGATGAAAAGGATACCAGTCGTTGTCCTGAAAAGTTTCGTCGTGCTGGATCTCTTCTACATATTTTAATACCGTTGGTGGAACTGAAGTTAAAAAATTGGCGGCCATCAGCAGCACCAAGATGGTTTTGTTGATTCCAGCCACGGTGGAAGTGGCGGATGAAAATATAAACAAAGGTATCTGTCATGATTGATCCGAATCAGCTGATCATATATTCACCACAACGTGGAGACAAAAATCATAGGAGAAAAAGGGGTCCGATAAAAATCGGAGAGAAATAAATTGTAGCGAACCATGGGGTGTACTGTCGTGCCGTAGTTTTTCATTGTTTTTCAATAGTTAGAGGCTTCAAAACATATGGGTTCCTTGGGAAAATTTGTTCAGTAAATTAACAGAAAGCATATAAGCCATTAAATTTTTTTCACGGAAATGGTCTATTTTGTCGAAAACATCTATTTTGTAAATTCAGCTGAATATTCTGATTAAATTGCCAACAGCGCACTGTAGTAGCACGTAGCAAACAATTCTCGCGTAACTTTTCAAAACGTCCTAAGTAACAAATGTAAACAAATCGAGATTATCATTGCAAATCATTTGCGTTGCACCACTTAGCAGCACACTAGAACACTCGTTCTGATATATTAACAATAAATTAATCTATCAAAAGCTTAACAAAATAACCAATGTTCAAAACTGCATCGCTTTTAATCAATTGTTACATTGGACCTTTGATCAGAGAACCAACCACATGTCCTATGTAACATGTATGAATAAACACGATTCTAATGTTACATTGGACATTCCTGAATAAAGCTTTGAAATGGAGTTTAAAAGGTAGAATGATTTGTAGAAGCGTGTCTGAGACACTACTTAGATGTATAGATTGCCATAATAACTGCTTCTCAATCATTTCAGTCGATATTTTCAGAGTCGCACTGCCTCGCAAAATTGAAAACGCTCAAGTGGCAAAAAGAGAATGAGTTACACAAAACGGTATTTTGGTCTTTTTGCCAAACCATGTTTTACCGTTTCGATGGATTGGATCAGCTGCAACTTCTCTTTTCATATTATTAGCACATTGCATGCATATAGGGGAATGATATTGAGCACAAGATTGAGCATCATGATGTCATTAGGTGATATGAATAAAACCAAGCATTTACTCGTGCTCAACATGACTTGAGTAAAGTAAATGGTTTGAGCATTTACTCAGAACCGTATGAATAAAGTTGAACTTTACTCAAAGTAAGTTCGAATTTCGAACATAGCATTTGCTTTGTCAAAATTGTTGTTTACTTTTGAAAGGTGCCATTTTTATGAGAGAGTTCAACGGTTTGAAATTGATTTCCGTACGCGTACGAGTTTAAACTATCTTTTGCATATATTTTTCATTAAAAAAAAAGAGTTTGTTACAACCTATTTGCAAAATGTCAGACGGAGAATTCACCAATGAAGAATATCTACTGGATCCGCAAACAAGTAAGCAAATTAGCTAAATGTTAATTATGAATATGAAATATTTTTTATTTTATTTTTGATCTTAGGCACTGATGAAGACGAAAGCTTGGATGATGGCGTGAAGCAGAAAACAGGAAAAAAGATTCTCGATGATACTAAGTTCATTGAGATAATGATCATCCACGGAAAAGTGCTGCTTGAGAAATCACAAGCACCACCTATAAAGGAAAAGAAGAAAAATGCTGCTAAGGACATGTGTATACAACTGCTTATACAACATGGCATAGATATGACGCCGAAGCAGGTCATGAAAAAGATCAACAACCTAAAAGCAAGGATCAAGGCAAAAACTGACCGGAAGCAAACCGGCAATCGGAAAATCAATTTAAATGGGCCTGAAAGAAAGTTTTTCGATCTGATGGGAGGTGTTGACAATCCGAGCGTGAGCAAGCGTCCCTGTAAGTATTGTTTTATGTAAAGAGATTTTAAGAGACAGGTCATGTTCTAGCAAAAGCGTAGAGTAACGTATTTGTATCCTAAGGCACGCTGTCCTTATACTTAAATTCCCTACCAATCGGTTAGATTTAATATTCTTGTGGTGATTTTCAAATAGCCGTAGCGGTAAACGCGCAGCTATACAATAAACGACCTTCAGCTGCGTGATTGAATCTCACCGGTCTAGGGATTTGAGATTTGCTCGACTTCCCAGGGCGGAGAGTAGCTTCGCGCTTGTCAGTTGCCACTATTGCAATTGGCAAAAATGGCTTTAAGTTAATAAGGACGCATTTAAATATAACGTAACGCTCAAATTACCAATTTCAGACCACCTCCCTCCCCCACGTAACAACCTTTGTATGGAAAAATTATTTTTTTGTATTGCTCGTAACACTAGAATATGCACCTCCCTTCCCCCTGTAGCGTTACGTAATATTTGAAGGATCTCCGACTGTGGAGGTGTTCATAACTACACTCAGAAATAAAAATAGTCACAGAATTACTAAAGTTTATGCATTAATGACTATTTTCTATCTGCCTCTCTTTTATTCTGCTGAGAATTTCTACACTAAATGTCATTTCGCCTGGGTTGCCTATCGATGCTTCAACCCAGGTGAATTGACAAATATGAATAAATTTCCCTGCAGAACGAAAGAGAGGCAGATGCAAAATAGTCATAAATTACTAGAATTTAGTAATTCTGTGACTATTCGTGTTTCTGAGTGTACAATGAAAAACCGGCTCTGCCTAAGTTGGGACGTTACGTCAAAAAAGAAAGATAATCTATATTTGTCACGCTATTTGCCACCACTTCTTCCATCCATTTGTTTCGATTTTTTTATAAGTTCTCTTTAGTTTCCACCAAGACTTACTTCCCTTAGTGCATGACGTAATTTGTACACCATCCCCTACAAGTATTAAGCTTACGGTATAGTTCACTTTATTCGTTTTTTTAATAATTTGTAGATGGTGTCGCTGTTGGATCATCTGGTAGGCAGCAAGATACGGCTCTTGAAGAGGACGAAGGACAAAGTGCGGTTAACGAGGAAGCCAACAATGAAACTGCAAACATTTCTGTGGATCAGGTAAGATCGTTTTTCTTCTTCCTTTTTTATAACATACTGACACTCTATAGGGCGTCAGTTCTCGGCATCAGTTCTCGACAAACATTAGAAAAGAGCCCAAGAGGTCTTGAGCCTTTTTTCATAAACGTTGCTGTTGAGCCTTTTTTCACCCGCCCACGCAAACTAACTCCACTATCAGAAAGATCAATATTAGCTCTTCCCAATAGTGTTATTGATAAACGTGATCGAGTTAAATGGGGTACAACAGCGTCTTGAAAAGCCATTGTTTACCTATGTCAATGTTTGTCCAGAATTGTAGTTTTACGTCCGCTTATTTCTGAGACTAAACCTAAACACCAGACGCTCAGAAAAAAATTCACATGTTTTACAATATTTATCGAACCCATCATCATATGAACCGGGACCAAAATCGTACTTCCCAGTCGGAGGAGATTTCAGAAAATCCCGACGGCGTCGACGATAATTGATACTCAGCCGGTTAGGCAATCTTGAACCGTTCCTCAGATCGGTCACATTTCTAATTACGTTTATATTTAAAAATGTTAATATGTACGTAAACATACCACGTACATCCTAGGCCAATTAGATTAATAATCAATAATTAAAAATTATTATTAATGCATATAGTCTTCAACCTCAATTTGAATTATATGCTTTTTCCTATACATGTTCAACTGGATTTTTGGTACAGTGTCCGTTAGATTTTGGAAACATGTGAATTAAATTACAAAGTAATCCTACAACCTTGGTTATGATGAACCCTCGCTTTTCCATGATAGCTCCAGAGTTCCATTGGTTTTCGACAAACTGAAAACAAACCCAATAAGATGAATACTATGCAGTAGTTACTAGAATATGATTCCATGCTTATTCGATAGAGTTAACAATTTGTTTCAAAAGTAAGTAATCAATTAGCTATTGAAAACCAATCCAAATTTTATTAAATTACTTCAAAAAATTTAGCCCATTTACAACAGCGTTTGTTTAAGCTCTCTACACAAAAACACTTTTTATACCGACGTTATGAAATCAGCTCTACTTCTCAGCAGCGTACAGCTCAAGTAATTTCGATAGCGGAATCATTCCTTGACCGTTTCTTGTCCTATTCTTTTGATCTAACAATAAATTTGTCGCCTTTCAGTTATTTTGTTTGATTTTTATATTAGTTTGTTGTTTTGAAGTGTTTTAGTCTACAGCTGTTTTGAATTATTCCCAACCTTCTAGGTGAGAATAATTCTTCAATCCTTCAGATTTTTTTTTAAATCTGGGATTCTCATAATAATTCCCTCAATGATTATTTCATAGTATAGCACAGCAATTCTAAAAGTTTTATCAATGATTTTCAGGATTATATTTGGGACTCCTGCATAATTGTCAAGTCTCTGTAGATTTTTCCAAAATCTTAAAAAATCTAGAAAGCCATCATTTTTCGCAATGTCTTCACAGATAACTTAAGCTTTTCCTCAAGGGATTGTATTAAATTTCCTACTAAGGATACTCCTGATTTTTAATTACTCCATAAAAAGATTTTTTAATTAGAAACTTCAAATAATTTGCCAGGATTTCTTTTCTTTTAGATGTATTTTATTCGTGAAATCGCGTAAAATAAATATACAAGAACTAGCTAGTTTTCCCAAAATTTTCGTAGAAATTCATAGCAAATTCATATTTAATGCAACGTATTCAAAAAAATCTCCAAAAGTTTAATCTGGAAATCCTTAGCTATTTGTTACCCAATTCATCTATTTTTACGATAAGCATTTCAGGGATACTGTCATAAATTCACCGTTTATTTTTTTCAGATTTTTTTTTTCCAAAAAATACGCTAGAAAAGTTTTCTTCGAAAATTTCAGAATTCAGAAATTTTATCCAAAAAATATTCCTTTAGAAAAGTTGTGAGAAAACTACCTAGATTTTTTAAATAATTCCTTTAGGGATTTCCACAGGAATTATGATACGACAGGGACGCCATAAACATTTTGAAAACATTTGTCATGCTTCTGATTGCCCAAGCAAACAAAACCTCTAAAAAATTCTAACATCAATTCAAATTGAATTCAGAATAATTGTTTTTTTTTTTAACAATTTTCGGTGGCAAATTTCTTGATGAAATGCTTGATCGAAGATTTTTACTCGAATTTTTGAAAACATAAAGATCTACAAGCAAATTGCTACGAATACCAATGTACAATCAATCTTACATAAGTCGGTTCAATGATCTATTTCAAAATAAAATTTTAGTACAAGTCAAAACTTAGCGTGACATAATTTGTGTTTCATCGCTAATAAATTAATCAGAATCTGATTCAGAAAATTTTACAAATACTCCTCTAATAATTTCATCTTCAACACCTACAAGAAATTATCATATTTGTATTGCAGATTAAGCAATTCCTTCAGCAATAGTTAAAATTTAAATAAAAATACTATTCATGAAGAATTCATGATTTACCTCTATTATAAATTCCAGTAATGATTTGACTAAAAATATAATACTAAAATTCTTGGACAAAAAATCCTGGTACAGTGAAAATCTATGAATCGATGTTCCATTTCTTGATGTCGACTCGTTCAACCATATTAGAAACGAAATTTTATGGTTACTATGGCAGCCATCTCGAACATTTTTTAAAGCATTCCATTACTGATTTTTTCCATGAGTCGATGGTCCCTTCATATATCGACTCATTTCCATACCAGGGTTTTTTGCCCAAGAAATTTGTGCGAAACTTTTTGGTATAGCTTCTAAACTGTCCATTTAACAAAAGTAGGCATTGAGTAATAGAGTACCAAGTATGCATTTCTTGCCAGTATGGAAAGAAACTAAAATTTATAAAAAATAGTAGAAGCTCAACAACACTTATTATAAGCTGAAATTTCGTACAGCTCATATCGCATATTGAATGAACAAACAGAAAATAAATGTGATATAAATTTTCTTCTTCTTCTTTCTAGCGTTACGTCCCAACTGGGACAAAGCCTGCTTCTCAGCTTAGTGTTCTAATGAGCACTTCCACAGTTATTAACTGAGAGCTTACTATGCCAATGACCATTTTTGCATGTGTATATCGTGTGGCAGATACGAAGATACTCTATGCCCTGGGAAGTCGAGAAAATTTCCAACCCGAAAAGATCCTCGACCGGTGGGATTCGAACCCACGACCCTCAGCTTGGTCAAGCTGAATAGCTGCGCGTTTACCGCTACGGCTATCTGGGCCCCTATAAATTTTATTACTACTATATTATAAAGGCCCATGTATAATCTCGATGTGACTGTTATGCGGCAATGTGACAAAACAACTTGGTATTTTTTCGAATTTTTTAGAACAAGTTGGTTGAATGTATATAGGTATGATTTGATGAAGTTCCACAGTATTAGCTCGAAATCGTCAAAAATGTCGAATGTGACATATATGCAGTTATGAAAGTAATTTACTTACATTATACTTTATTTAGTTATTTTAAACGGAGTACTTGAAAAAAATCTTGAACGCTTATGAAGAAGTCCAGTATTCAACACTACACTAATAACTGTCGGAAATACTGCGACATGATAGTAGGCTATGATAAACTGTATATAGAAAGTAGAAATATATTTTTTTCATTCTTGTTCCAACTGCCAACTAAAGTAGTTTGGTCTCTGGCTCTCACCACATTTTACCATAAATAACCAATACTAATAATTACTAATTGAATATGAAATGTTTTCAGCTCAACAGACAAAGCGATGTTAGACAAACTGTCAATCAAAAAACGATCCTGGAAGAGCAGCTGAACCTGATTAAGGCTCAACAAGCGTATACGGCACAGCTTCAGGCGCAACAAGATGAGCGTCACGAGAAGGAAATGGAGTTGCTGATGCTGAAACGCAAGTTGACTTTATTGAAAATACAGCAGCTTGAAAACGAGGATTGATAATTTTTTTCCAGGCTTTACTATCAAATATATTGGATGCGATATTCTTCAGCAATAATAGAGACAAATCACTAATAAAATACAAAATTTAATATTCAATTTGATTTTTTTTTAAATAAAACTATCGACGAAGCGTCATTTGAATTTCTGTACACATTATATTTATTGTCCAACGCTTAATATGTTTTTATTCTAGATTATAAAAATCACTTATACATATATTTATTTCTTTTTCAACGATTACTTCCACCTCGCAAATATGACGCAATACAATCGCGACGTCGTTGTCCTCTCTGCAATACTGTAGCATCAGTCACGGTTGGTCTGGGTACTTCTATATCATAGGTGGTTGTTTCCGCTGGTTCAAAGTCTTCATCTTTAAGATGTTTCGCCACGTTGTGCAGAACAAAGCATGCAGCGATGAAACGAGGAATTTTTTCGGTTTTTACCCTTACTTTTGACTGCAGTAATGGAAATCTTTGTTTCACTTGTCCAAAAACGCGCTCTATGACGACTCTTTCTCGCTTGTGAATCACATTGAACACTTTTTGTAAGGATGTCACAGGATCTCGGTATGGCGTCATTACCCAAGGGGTAAGAGGGTATGCTTCATCAGCCAAAAGAATCGCACCAGCCTGATTTTCCTGAATCAAATTGAAGACATTTGAGTTTTTCCATATTCGTGCGTCATGTACTGATCCAGCCCATTCACAATCCATGCTTGTAAACTGCTCTTTGGCATTACAGGTTGCTTGTACATTGAAGGAATTCAGCCCTTTCCTATTTACAAACTCATCCTTGTAGTTGCCTGGTTTATTGATCAGAATGTGAGTGCAATCTATTGCACCAATGGCACTTGGAAATTTGTATTTAGTTTGCCACATTTTCTTTTCCTGTTCAAATTCGTCCGGTGTGTTTGGAAAATGTATCCACTCGTCAGCTTTCTCAACTATTTCTTTGCACACAGACCAAATCGTTTTGCACACTGTTGTTTGGTGGATACCCAAGTCCTCTCCTACACCTACCTGTAACATACAATGAAAAATTCATATCAATTGGAAAAATCACTGAAATACTTATTCATTACCTGGAATCCTGGATCACCGACATATCTTAAAAAGCATTTCATCCTTTGAACATTCGATAACGCACCACCTCGATTTTCAAAACTATCTCCCAGAAATGCTTGTGTTACATGATCAACATTTTCACGAGTAAATCGATAGAGATCTTTGAAATTATTATCATCGCCTTCTCGCCTAGGCTTATACATTTTTACTGAGCGATTTATATAATTTCCATCTATGTCCGCTACAATCGGGAAAGGTAAATTAATAAAATCACCAGAATACATTGTTTTTTTACATTAAAATTTCAACACACGAATCTGCTACTTTTGGCGCCTGCTTATGTCAGCTGAGCATGGTCAGTAGGTGACTCACATTTTTTTGAGCATTTACTCAGATTTTACCGCTTTATTCATACGAATCTCAATGTTCGAAAAGTAAATGCTCAAGTTCTTAGTTTTATCATACCAACTTGAGTAAATGCTCAAGAAAATGATCTGACAGGTGGATCTGAGTAAAGTAAAAGCTTTTGCTCAGTTTATTCATACGACCTATTGTTTGCAAGCAATTCTCGCGTAACTTTTCAAAACGGCCTATCTAACAATTCACACATTTCGAGTAAATCGAGCTTGAAGGTTGTGAAAATATATTTTGAAACTGTATCAAAATGAAACAATTTTTCCCCACTGTGTTGCTTGTAGAGGGAAGCAGTGTAATAGAGTTCAACGTAAGTAATGAAATTTTGTCAATTTATTTGGAAATTACACTGGAATCTATAAAAACATCAGATAGGACGTTTTGACCAAAAATATGTACATAGGATAAATCATATAGGTCGTTCTGTTTCAACAATTGTTACATTGGACATTCACTTCGGTCATTTTGTTTCAGTTATAGTAACATCGGACATTTTGATTTGAGCACACAGCAAGCATGTTTTATTTCATTTTGTATCCACGTGCGTTGAACTGCTCCAACATTCAAGTTGAACTGCTCATTTTGTTGCGGTGTGATAATCGCAGGCACCAGCTGTGCTTTGTTTTGATTCATTCAATGCCACGACGTCACTTTTTCCCCTCCGTCTGTGTGTCCTATGTAACAACAGAAGGAGGGAAAAAGTTGAGCTGTACATGGGACTTTTTGCTTTCTCGCTGTTTCTCTCTCAATCTTCTCCCCGTTTCAATGCTGGTTTCGCCCACACTTGTTCGTGTTGAGTTACCCACTGCACGATGGGTGGTGACGACTGTGTTGCATTCGGCACCAGCCGTCGGCGCAAACAAGAAATAGCGGTGGGAAATGATGACGATGACGGCGCCGTCGATTGTGTTGTAGGAAACCAATGCCAAACAAATACATACACCTTCTCCGCTCTTCGGTGAATTATTGCTCTGCAAATACCTATATGTGCGCAAGTCGCGCATGCACGTCGCTCGTTTTGCTGCCGTGCCAAAATAC